>NC_087161.1:17083522-17086022 GCF_035594125.1 Scylla paramamosain
GCAGGTGTGGGAGATAAGTGTGTGGGACAGGTGTGTAAGACAGGTGTAAGGGACAGATGTGTAGGACGGGTTCCGGAATATGTGTAAGAAAGACTGGGTGACAGACAGGGTTAAGAAAGACAGGCGTGAGAGACAGACGTGAGAGAGACAGGTGTGAAGAAAACAGGTGAAGCAAACAGATATGGAGGGCAAGTTTGAGAGACAAGTTTAAGGTGTAAGAGGAACATATCAGATGCAAGGGACACGTGAAGCAAAGATGTGTAAGAGCTATAAAACAAGTATTATATATGTGTGTCTGCGTATGTGCGTGTCCTTGGCAGTGGCCCCCGCTTTAGAGGAATGGTCTGGGGCGTACGTAGAGGCGCGGGAAGGATCTAAGGTTTTCCTGATCTGCCGTGCCCGCGCCTACCCCCCCGCACGGACCACCTGGCGAAGGGCAGACGCAGATCCCATCTTCCGGTCACCACGAATAGGTAAGCTACCCCTCTACGTTTTCTTTCCCTCAAAATACCGTGACCAAACTTATAAAGCGTTTTGGACTAATAAGAACTGATTTTCAAAGGCCACAGAGATTATTAGTCAGATTTTCATGGGTGGTTTTTTTTTTTTGCCTTTCATGGTGTGAAATTTTTAACTACTGGTCAGGGACGGAGTTCAGAGAGATAAGGCAGGATGAGAGAGGTGAGGTGAGGCGTGAGGGTGTAGGACAAGAGGAGGAAAGATGTGTCCGGAAGGGGCGGAGGAAAGAGGAAGGAGGAGATAGGTGTGAGTATGTTGGAATGTCAGGTCATGCTTAAATGAGAGAGTTGAGGTCGAGGCAAGTAGATGAGGGAGTGGAGAGGATGGTAGGGGCCGAAATGAGGGGATTAGTTGAGGTAAATGTAGATGAATTGTATAAATATTTCGTAGATAAAGTTCATACAGGTCAGTTAGCAAATATCCCGTATAGGGCAATAAGATCACAGAAAAATGACCCTAAATGGATGACTGCTAGGTTAAAGCATTATATAGGGCGTAAGAGAAGTATATATAAGAGATTAAGGGCAGGTGAAGAAGTTTTAAGGTCACAATATAATGAATTAGTTAGAACAGTCAGGAATTTAACGAAGTTATGAATTAAAGGTAGCCGGCCAGGCGAAGACGGACCCCAAGAGATTTTATCAGGTACACAGGATGAAGAATAAGGATACTATAGGTCCATTAAAGACAGCAGATGGGGAGCTGGTTAGTTCTGGGGAGGAGATTAGTAAACTTCTGAATGAGTATTTTTTAACTGTCTTCACCCAGGAAAACATGCAGGATATGCCAGATAGTGAACAGGTGTTTAGAGCAGATGAGAATGAGAAGCTGACAGATATTTCCATAACTAGGGAGATGGTGGAACAGGAAATAGATAGGCTAAAAAAAGTTCAAGACACTAGGACCAGATGAAATATATCCCAGAGTACTTAAGGAATGCAAAGAGATTATTAGTGAGCAGTTAGTTTCTGTCTTTAGGAAATCACTGGAGTCGGGTGAGGTACCAGTAATGTGGAGGCAGGCTAATGTAGTATCCATCTTTAAGAAAGGAGATAAAACTTTAGCGTCTAACTATAGACCTGTCAGCTTAACTTCAGTTGTAGGTAAAATATTAGAGTCAATAATAGCGAGGAACATTAGGGAACATTTTAGACAAACATAACTTGATAAATCAGTCACAGCATGGCTTCACGAAGGAGAAGTCTTGCCTGATAAACTTGTTAAGTTTTTACAGTAAAGTGTACGGGGCAGTAGATAATGGTGATAGTTATGATATCTTATATCTGGACTTTAGTAAAGCATTTGACAAGGTACCCCATCAAAGACTCCTGAGAATGGTTAGGCCACACGGGAAAGATGGGAAGGTGTTAGGCTGGATAGGGTCATGGCTTAGCGGCAGGCGACAAAGAGTTGTAATAAACGGCTCGAAATCTGAGTGGGGTCATGTAATTAGTGGGGTGCCACAGGGATCAGTATTAGGGGTATTGTTATTTCTAATATATATCAATGACTTGGATAGTGAAATTAGTAGTGATGTTAGTAAATTTGCGGATGACACAAAGATAGATTAATTAGGTCAGAATCGGATGCCATCGCCTTGCAGGCAGATTTAAATAGAATGAATGAATGGACGTACAGATGGCAAATGCAATTTAATATCAATAAATGCAAAGTACTTAGCGTAGGTAGAGGAAACCCACACAGTAGGTACACATTAAACAACCAAACTCTGGTAGGTAAAGGGTACGAGAAAGATTTAGGAGTTATAGTTAGCTCTGAACTCCGTCTAGGAAAACAATGCATAAAAGCCAGAAACAAGGCAAATATGGTACTAGGATTCATTTTTAGGAGTGTTTAAAGTAGAAGGCCGAAAGTAATATTAAAGTTATACTTGGCGCTGGTCAGACCTCATCTAGACTACGCTGTGCAGTTCTGGTCCCGACATTACAGGAAAGATATAGGTCTATTAAAATCAGTACAG
>NC_087161.1:17091022-17118522 GCF_035594125.1 Scylla paramamosain
GATTAGAGGTTAGGAAAAGGTCAAGCATGTTGGGCGTATCTCCAAGACGATCAGGAATACGAGTAGGGTGTTGCACCAGTTGCTCTATGTCGTAGAGGATGGCAAAGTTCAAAGTTAGTTCACCAGGATGGTCAGTGAAGGGAGAGGAAAGCTAAAGCTGGTGGTGAACATTGAAGTCTCCAAGAATGGAGATTTCCGCAAAAGTGAAGAGAGTCAGAATGTGCTCCACTTTGGAAGTTAAGTAGTCAAAGAATTTTTGATAGCCAGAGGAGTTAGGTGAGAGGTATACAGCAGAGATAAATTTAGTTTTAGAATGAGTTTGTGGTTGTAACCAGATGCTGAAAAATTGGGAAGATTCAAGAGCGTGGGCACAAGAGCAAGTTAGGTCGTTGCGCACATAAATACAACATCCTGCTTTGGATTGAAAATGAGGATAGAAAAGCATGAGGGAACAGAGGATGGGCTACTGTCAATTCCCTCAGACACCTGTGTTTCGGTGATAAAAATAAGGTGAGGTTTAGCAGAGTAGAGGTGGTGTTCTACAGATTGAAAATTAGATCTAAGGCCGCAAATGTTGCAGAGGTTAATGAAGAAAAGTTGAGGGAGGTGTCAAGAGAGCGTCGATATGTTGTTGTATAGCATCTGATAATTTTCTTTAATACTGACTTATCATCGTTATTTATTTGCTGTTTTTTTTTCTCTCATATTACCTAATTTGCTTATACGTACTTTATACTCGTTTTCTTCATTATTCACTCAACATTACTTTTGTCAACTATATTACTATATTTACTTCTGTATTTCCTTTATGGTTTGGTGAACATTGCTTCTCTCTTTTGCTGTATTCTTAATTATTTTTCCTGTTCTTTGCATTTTTTATTTTTTTTTACTCTATTCGTTATCATTGCTGTTTCCTTACATGTACTCGTACTAATTTTCATCCATACCTTAAGCTTTTTTTAAAGTAATATTCTGTCCATCGTAATTCTGGTAGACTTGGCTTCATATTACGTTGTTTATTTGCTGTATATTTTTATATGTACCATGGCAATAAGTTCATGAATCCTATAAAAAGAAAAAATCTTTTCACACAGACGCTCCGGTGCTGTGGCTAGGACGGGAGATGGTGGGCGTGAGGGAAGGTGCCAGTGTTACTCTAAACTGCTCCAGCGAAGCCAACCCGCCGCCAAGACATTACTGGACGGTCAACAGATCCAACATCACCACCGGTAAGTCTCCAAATCGCCACCACTTGAGCTTGTCTTCTCAAATGCTCTGTTCCTTCATTAAAAATATTTTGAAAGTCCACGGAAGTGATTACTTGGATTCTCATGTGTTTTTTTTTTTTTTTTCATACTGATGATGCAGGATCTTTATCTAACTGTTACTGGAATCATGAAAACGTCCTTGACAAATCCTGCAGCTTCCACGAGAACTTGTTAAAGGGCATTGAAATAATACGCAGAAACTTTTTAAAATACGAACCAAATGCATCTCGTGTGCTTAATTCTTAGATGCTTCGTTCAGTATTGTAATAAGGGGTACTTTCTGAGGAAATGCAGGTTGGGTTCTCATATTTTTTTTTTTTTTTTTTTTTTTTTTGTCTTCTAACATTAACAGTGTAGGATCCTTGTTAAATTATCATTATTAAAAACCCTAATAACTTTCACGAAAACCTCTTGAAAGCAGTCAGGTAAGAAATCGAAGTATTTGAGAACACTGATCTACATAGTGCAGCTCATCGCAAACAATCAATAAAGAAATCAACTGTTGCTTGTTCTTCATTTGTATCTCTTTGTGTACGTGTAGGTGAAAAGTACCAGGTGGATGAGACGCGCACGGCCACAAGGACCCAGGTGCAGCTGACCATACGGCAGGTGGGGCGGGAGGACTTCGCCAGCTACGCCTGTCACGCCTTCAATCCCACGGGGCACGCACGGGGCACCATCAAGCTGTACGGTGGGTGCCCCTGTGTGTGTGTGTGTGTGTGTGTGTGTGTGTGTGTGTGTGTGTGTGTGTGTGTGTGTGCGTGTGCGTGCGTGTCACCTGTTCGATACGTACTACATAGATAAATAAACTGTTAGATGGATCAATAAAGAGCAAATAAGCAGATAGACACACACACACACATAGAGAGAGAGAGAGAGAGAGAGAGAGAGAGAGAGAGAGAGAGAGATGGGCAGATATATAGACAAGCAAATAGGTAAACAGACTGATAAATAGAAAGATAAATAGCTAAAATAGACAGATAGATTGATAGGTAAAAAGACAGAAAGATACAAAAAAGATAGATAGACAGTTAGATTATATTGTACGTGGACAGGCGACAGACTAATAAGTGATCCCACGCTGGACATCACAAGTAAAACTCCAGGTATAAATATAGACAAGTAAACCTCAAGACAAGACATAAATCGCCTTACGAGACAGACACAGACAGGTATCGAAAGGAAAGGAATATTACTCCATTTTTTTCTTTTCTATCTCCCACGCTTTCTCTCTCTCTCTCTCTCTCTCTCTCTCTCTCTCTCTCTCTCTCTCTCTCTCTCTCTCTCTCTCTCTCTCTCTCTCTCTCTCTCTCTCTCTCTCTCTCCTTTTTTGCTCCTCCTCCTCCTCCCTTTATATTTAGTTCCATCTCCTTTTTCATTCCCCCTCCTCTAATTTTCCCCTCTTCTTCAACTTGCACATTAGACATTCATTGCTCCCTTGTTGTCACATTTCCTTCCCCACAGAGATTCGGGAGCATATTGTGACGCACCCCACCACAGCCCCGCTGCCGTCCATGCTCCCGACTCGCCGCACCCACACAGGTAAACACCACACCTGCCCCATATTTTGAGGAGTGTTTTTGTTTTTATGTTCGTATCGGGTGATCTTTGTCTTTTATTTTTATTTTTTTTCTTTATGCACTTTCCCATTATGTCTTAAGGTGAAAAATTTCCTGAATTATGGTGCTACATATTTTTCAGTCTTTTCTTATTATTTTTCTGCGTTTTACTGTGTCTTTCTTTGTGTCTTTTTATCAGTATTTCACTATTCTGTACCCTTCAATCACTCCTCTCCTCGCTCTCCTCCGAGAGCGAGGAGAGTTGCCTCATTCCTTCGCTCATTCCTACAAATATCCTATCGACTCTAAGTATTACAACATCTTTAATTCTTCCACCAACATATGAATCCCTCATTTTCTCTTTGCCTTATTCTATAAAACCATTAAATTCTATCCAGAAAACAAATTCCTCACTTCATCCTACTCTATCTTTGAATAGCTTCCATCAGACATCCTACGATTCCTATTAAGAATTTTTTAATGGTTATCCTTCCAGTGAACTGTCACAATGCCCTCAGAAAAAAAAAAAAAAACTCTATCCACTCCTAACAGACATCCTACTAATTTTCTTTCCTAAAACTGTCCTCCAAAATAAATACCTCAGCTTTTCTTTCATTCAGTAAGGTTCTTAAACACCTCCTCACCCTCCCTCTAAAAAAAAAAAAAAAATATCCAACTCTATCCTTCACGAACTCTTACAGATATCTTTCGTCGTCTACCGGAGCGTCCTAACACCACCCTGCAGGATCCCCGAGAAAGGAAACACTCCAGGCTGAAGACCAACCGCATTCCTGGGGACTGGGGCGGGACGTCTGGTGGGCAGCATTACCCGGGCATCATCATCCCCACCGCCACCATCACCACCACCCACAGGAAAGAAGGCAGCTTCCCTGGGAGGATAAACTTCCACCAAAGAAGTGGAGTCAACGGGTCTTCTTCGGCAGGAAACTCCTTTTGTGGCGGAATGAGGGGGATTGGATGCTTCTCTTGGCCTCTCCCTTCAGCTTTGTGTCATACGCTCCTCGCTTTCGCCCTGCCAATGGTGCTAATAGAATGGTGAAAAGAAATAGTGAAATGCAATGCCTTGAGTGTCCGGTCTGTGGTGCTGAAGTTGAAACGTTGGTTTTGTGAAGATTCATGAAGGTTTGTTTCGTTGCTGAGTCTTGGGGAAGTGATCGAGAAGCGAGAAGAGTGGAGAAAAGAGAATTGGTAGTGTACATATATATATATATATATATATAGTACAGTGCATTTGAAGCGAAATTAATGAATGGGTATAGTAAAGTATAGTACATTGCAAGGATAAAAGTGCATGATGCGTAATCTAATGTGTTTATGTGTGTTTGTGTGTATAGCGTTGATATAGGAGCTTTCATTTCCTTCTTTCTCTCATAAGTAATTCAAGCAGTAAGGAGGACGTGGATGTGTTCTAGTCTTCATTATATACATTGATTGATTTGTGAAGCGGTAAAGGGAAGACATTGACAAATAAGAAAAATAATGAAATCCATTGAAACATATCAAAAAAGCAATAAAAACACAAAAAAAAAGAAAAAACAAAACAAAACAAAACTAGTAATTATGAAGTGGTGTGCCTCTGTCATACTTCTTTGATTTACTGATTTACCTATTACACTCAGGCTAAAATCAGTTCATGGAAGATAAATAAATATTTTCGTGTTTGTGTGTGTGTGTGTGTGTGTATGTGTCTAAGTCCTACAGTTTGCTCACTACAGCCAGCTTACACAATCCTTCGCATCCTCTGTGGTGAAGTCATTCCTTAATCAACTCTTCATAGTCACGTCAGCTCATCTCATCACCACACAGACACAGACTGAAGGAAGGAATGAAGACACACACACTCAATTAGCTTTATATTCTCGTTATAAAGTACAGAGGGAATCAGTGTTACAGGGAGACTCAGAACTGAAAAAGAGAAGGATAGACTTAGGGATATATAACTATGGTACAGATTTTGGGTTAATCCTTAAAGTACTCCAGGACCCAGGGCAGCCTTGAGCCATCCGTCACCACTCAGTGAACACAATGGAACACAAAGAAAGGATGGATAGTAGCAGCTTTGTTGGTTTTTAAGAATCTTTTTGTAATATGTAGAAAGTGTTTTGTATCCATCTTAAAAACCCTAGGATTTTATTTTATTTATTTATTTTGTTTACTTATTTTTATTTATTTATTTATTTATCATATTCATTTATTTTATTTATTTATTTATTTATTGATTGATTGATTGATTGATTTATTCATTTGTTTTGTTTATTTATTCACTTATTTTATTTATTATTTTTTTATTTATTTATCTTTATTATTATTATATTTTTTTTAGGGGATTGAATTAAGAGAAAGTTCTTCATCTGATGATTACAATGATATTTTAATAGCATAGTATTTAGGCACTTTTTTTTTCTATACCTGTATTATGTTCCATAAAATTTACACTCTCCTTTGGTACACTTATTTTTATTTATTTATTTATTTATTTATTTATTTATTTATTTATTTTATTTTTTTGTAGGCTTAGTTTCATAAGTTATATGCGAAAACTTTTTCACTCTGTTAGTTGTTATGCTTTTTTTCTAGATTTTTTTCTCATTCTACGCGTATTTTCTCATTTGTTATATAAGTTCTTCCGCTGCCTTGTTCTTTGATTCATAATTGTAACAGCTAGCAGATTATCTCCCAGGCATATTGTCTTATCCTATAAAGACGTTCTTCTGGTAGCGGCGGTGCTGTATTTTATCTTCTCTTGGAGTTCGGTGGTGGAATTCAAAATTACGAAAAATGTTTAGTTGAAACAATGACCTATTTTAATAATTTGATAACAGCAACTTTTTTTATTTTATTTTATTGATTTGTCTATTTATTTGTTTATTTTTTACTTATCTATTAATTTGCCTATTTATTTAATTCATTTTTTAGACTTGGGGTTTCTCTTTTTGTGCTTGTTCTGAGTACGACTGAGAACGTTTTGTGAAGTCTTCATGTTCCAGTTTCATCCAAAGCGCGGCAAACGTTGCCCAAAGCCGCTCTGGTCTGCTGGACTCATAAACATCTACCACATTTCAACAATATAATACATGTTTGATAAACTCGTATATAAACTCCCGATATGTGTATACAACAAACAACAGCATCGACTACTTCTATATATACTATGTACAGACTCATTATTACTATGTACACACTCGCATACATACATAACGTCTTCGCTTGGAGTATTGCACGTGGGGCGGCTTACAACTCATGTTTCTAAGCAGAGAGAAAGATAGATATATTTGTCTGAGATGTTTCGATGTTCGGTATGTGTGTGTGTCTGAGTGTCCGATGTTCCCTCGCCTGCGTCGCCTTATGTGATGTGTCTAGCATTACGTACATGTACAAGAATAATGTGCGAAACGTAACGTGTACATGTAGTGTTACTGTTCCTTCTTGCCGTGTGTGTATGTATGTTTGTGTGTGTGTGTGTGTGTGTGTGTGTGTGTGTGTGTGTGTGTGTGTGTGTGTGTGTGTGTGTGTGTGTGTGTTTGTGTGTGTGTGTGTGTGTGTGTGTGTGTGTGTGTGTGTGTGTGTGTGTGTGTGTCACTCAAGCCTCTGTGTGTCTGTCTATGGTCCTGACGGGTGTCGTGGGGGAAGAGGGCGTGTCTGTCGCGGCTGAGCGTCAGTAGAGTCCTGATGGCATGTCCAGGATATGCTTTGAGGGCATGGCGGGCGGCACGCCGTTGAGGGTGCTAGCAGGCGTGGCCGTGTAGTCAGGGGTCGGGATGTCGGGGTCGATCTCTCCTTTACGCCACGCGCCAACGCCCCTCTCTCGGGACCCCCTTCCTCGGGGCGGAGCAAAGTCCCGCCCACTGTAGTCTCCAAAGTCAGGAGGGAGACGTGTGGACGGCTTGTTTAGCATGAAGTTGGGTCCGTAGTCACTCTCCCTGAAGCCTCCCGGGTTCTTGAAGCCATTGAAAGCACTGATTTCCGTGTTTGAATATTTTGAGGACTTGACGCTGCGGCCTTGTTTGGGCTGCTCGGAGTGTGCTCTCGAAGACTGAGTCTTGTCCAGGTGCCTCGAGGAAGACCTGTTGTCACTTCCGCGAGGCCTGGAGGTTCGGCGGTTGTCGTCATGGCGTGTCGGGGAGCGGCTTTCGTGGCGGCGACGGCTCCTCTGGCGAATGGGTTTACCTTCCCCGTCTTGCTGAATCTCCGGGTACTTCCACTTCAGTGTCCATTCGCCGTCTTCATTGTGAGCCTCGAACCACTGGTCGAGACGATCTTCCATGCTGCGGTTCTTGCGGCGGTTCATCTCTGCCGTGATGAGGTCGTTCACGAGATTCCGTCTCTCCACCTCGTGAGGCGTGTACTTGGTGAACATGCGGCCGCTGATGTGCACCTCCCGTTCTTCCAGCGGAACAAGCATGTCCATGGAGCCGCGCCGCCGCGGGGAGTACGACCGGTGGCTGTTGTACTCCGCGTTACCCGTCTGGAAACTTTCAGACCTGCGGATTCCCTTCCGTCGCTCCTCCGCGGACTCCCGCTCGCTGCTTCCGCGTCCAACGAAGGTCTCTCGGCGTCGCAGAGACTTGTCGGGAAGAACGAAACCGAAGGACTGTGTAGATTCTGTCTCGATAGTGCGAGGACTGCCGGGCCGCTGGTGTCGCAGCAGAGTCTCCGTGTCGCTGGTCTCAGCGGGTGTCTCCAGCTCCAGGAAGAGCACCGGGTTACTCGCGGCGCTGCCCGTCTGGGAGTTCCTGGAGCGTTCCCTTGTTGGGAGTTGTGGCACCCGAGTGGGCACGATTTCTAGCTCCTCGCCGGGTACGTTATCAGGGCTGGCGCGGTCCTCAAAGTGGTCTCTCAGGGTAGGATTCTCCTTTACGGTTTCCTGTGATTCCAGGCTGAGAGAAGATTCTGCGCTGCGCAACACGTTCTCGAGTCCTGACATGACAGCCTCCACCTCTCCTTCACTCACATCTTCATGGGAATTAGTTTTGCCATTCTCCCGCGTTTCCCGCCTGCTCTGCTGCCGCCGAAGGGGTGCGTTTTCTTGCCCTCCCTTCCCTGAGTCATTCGCCGCCTCAGCCTGCTCACCCATCATCACCAGATTCTCGTAGTGGCGCACAGACTCACGCACACTGGGGCCATCGGGCACCGCCTCTTGCTGCCCTTGACTGCCCCGTGTCTCCGCCGAGGTGTGGCTGTTGCCGGAGCCACGGGAGTCCTGAGTATTGCTCTTGTCAATGAAAATGCGGTCGTTGCCGAGAGTGATAGCTTCATACACCACCACGTCCCGCTCATAGTCCAGGTCAGTCTCGTCACCGCCGCTGCGGCTCTTGACGCTCGGAGACTCCCGCCGAGGCACGTTCATGTATTCTGGGTCCTTCCGATCCCCTCCTGAAGTGGAGGAGGTGGAGGACGATGACGAGAGGGAAGAAGTCGAGGAAGAAAATGGGCTTGCCGCGCCCGAAGGCAGTGGTCTGGAAGCCTTTTTCTTTGAGTTGATCGGTGAGCTGGATGGCGGGCCAGGTGGGGATGTGTGGCCGCTCTGTGGTGATTGGCTGTCCGGTCGCCTGTCACTCTGAACTGGACTGTCTGACTTTCTTCTCTCCCGGTCGTGTCTTCCACCAGAGCCGGTCTGGGGCGGCGTGGGTTGCCTTTGACGGCTGCTTGATCTGGAAGGTCTTTTCGGGTCCTTAGGCTGTTGTCCGCCGCGGGGTGATCTGCTCCTCTCCTTTTGCGTCGCCATGTCGGAAGTGGACGGCTTCTTTTCGCTGCGGAAGGTCATTTCGATGTGCATGGGTGGCATGACCTCGTTAAACCTGTCTCCGCTGACTGACCGCCGCTTTTCCTGATCCGAGACTGGCGATACACTGGTCGGAATCGCTCCTTCGATCCTTGGCTCGTCCCTTACTGGTGAAGCGGCAACGCTCCTGAGAGGTGAGACGAGGCGGGGGTCAGGGGTGGAGGACGAAGACGATGACTGATGCCTACTACGGCTGGGGAGTGATGGGCCGCTGGAGGAAGATGCAGGCCTGGCGGGGGCGACGGTGAGGTCCGAAGCGACGGAGGAAACCGTGCTGGCGCTGTCGACGGGAGGCAGGGACAAAGGCTCCATTACGGGAGTCACGGAGCGCTGGCCAGCTTTGGTAAAGATCACGGAATCAGTCTCCGTGACAGCGCTTCGGTTGTCGCCGGTGCGAGAAGGAGAGTCCGAGTTCCGGCGAGACACGATGTTTCTGAAGGTGTTGAGGGAGGAAAGATCAGAGTCGCTTACGGAGGGAACGGGGGAGGGCGGTGCATGGAGGCCGTTGCTTTCCAGGCGACGCTTGAGGGCGGCATAGCGCTCCTCCACCTCACTCCCCACCGTCTTCAGCAGCACGTTCTCTTCCAGGAGTTTCTGAGAAGTAGGGGAAGTGTTAGGCGTCAGCTGTCCTCTCACTGCTATGACCTTGCACTCGCATCATCACTCTCACCAATCTCATTCACTCCAGTTATATACCACTCACCTCATTTTGGTCCTCATTCTACTAGGCAGACATTACCCCCCAACCCCAGGCGGTCCCTGCCTGACTCTAGCACTTCTTCCCACAGCTTATTTCCTTCCCCCTCTGTCATCCTCACCATATTTGCCTCACGCAACTTCTGTAGCTCCTCCTGAAGGGTGGTGTTGGAATTCTTGAGACCTTTAATCTCCCTATCAAAGGCGGTCACGTCCACGTAGCCCTCTGCCCACCGACCGAGCTCCGCACCTGCCAACTGCTGGAGGTGATCCGACCCACTGCGTTCGATCACCTAAGGACACGTTCATGAGTGAGTGAGTGAATTCTTGAGCGAATGAGCAGAAAGAGAGATGTTGGAAGGCGTGCAGACAGACAGACAGATCGATAAGACAAGATTTTTTGCCTTACCTTCTTGAGAGCCGCAGGATCAAAGCCCGCCTCCGTCAGCTCCTCCTGCAAGTACACTCGTTCCCTCAGTGTGGCAGTGGAGGCAAGTAGGGCGTTCACGAATCTCAGCCCCCACACCTGGAAACTAAGAGGCAAGCACAAGTGTTACTGTGTGATGTGCTGATGGCCGTGTAACTTCAGTGTTAAATGGATGTTACTTGTGTGTTGCCAGATCATAAGTGCTTTGTGTTCTTGAGCCATGGATGTGTTACTTAAGCGTTGCTAGTGATAAACCCTGTTACTCTTGTGTTAGGAATGGCGTGAAGTGCTGTTTTGGCGTTACGTAATGTGTATATGTATATGCTTGGGGAGAGAAAAGTCACGTGTTTAGTGTGAGCTAAAACTACTTATCAATTAATCATCAGATGTGCTGAGTGAAGGACCGTTATCAGTGTCACTATTATTATCAATACCATTATTATTATTGTCATTATCCAGTAATGTTACCTAGTGTTACGACACCCTTTCATGATCTTATAATTACTTAGACCTACCAAATTAAATAATTTGATATGTGTCACCTGTTTAGTGAAGGCAACAGGCGCGGTGTACTTTAACATATTATTGAAGTATTTAGTTGAAGTAACAGATATGGCTTACTTTATTGTTAACTGAACAACAAAATCAAGACACCTCTCATGGCTTGTTTATAGCTTTGTAATCTGACACACCGTTTAAAATAACCCGAAGACCAACTAACAATGAGATCATATGTCTTTTGAAAAGAAGTTATTCAGGTTTTCAAAGACGGCTTCATACGAGTATATCTGTTGATCACTCAATAAGTATTGTGCACTATTAATAGGAAAACAGCCAATAGAACCCAATTAATCATCTCTGTAGTCTTTGAAAATAGTGTTTATGAGACCCCAAGTCATTTTCTTTTCTTTTTTATCAAAGAAGTTATTGGGATTTTCAAGGATATTTTCATGATTCTTAAGATGGTTTAACAGGGATTCTGCATTATGAAAGAAAAAAAATGAAAACCAGACTAACTACCTCTGTGGCCTTTGTAAATAGCGCTATTTTCCAAAATACTGCCCCCGGAGTAGCGCCTTACCTGGGATGAGGGTGGGAGAGCATCATGGACACCAGGAACTTGCACTTGACCGGCTCAGCGAAGCGAAGTCGTAGTGTTGCCAGCGCCTCTACCACCTGTCTGTGTCCGTCAGGAGAGGTCATGCACGCTTTCGTCAGGAGCTGTGGGGGAGAGTTGATTGACTGATTGATGACTGACTGACTGACTGACTGACTGACTGACTGACTGACTGAATCATTAATTGATTGACGGATTGTTTTCCTGACTGGCCGACTGACTCTCTGACTGACTGATTGATTGATTGACTGATTAACTGACTGACTGATTCACTGATTGACAGATTCACTGACTCACTCACTGGCTGACTGATTGATTGATTAATTGACTGACTGACTAATTGACTGACTGATTGATTATTTAATTAATTAACCAATTAATTGACTGGCTGACTGACTGATGGACTGGTAGATGCATGGATGGGTTCATAGAGACTAATGATGATGATAATAATGACGTTGAGGATGATGATGATGATGATGATGATGATGATGATGATGATGATGATGATGATGATGATGATGTGATGGTAGTTTTGCTCCTAAGAAAATAAGTTTTTTTGCACACACACACACACACACACACACACACACACACACACACACACACACACACCTGGAGAGCCAAGGTCCTGCTTCTTGCCAGGTTGCTCATGGTGGCCACGGCGAGAGTGTACAGGCCGGGGGGGTAGTGGGCCAGGCGGGGGGCGGCCTCGGGGCACCGCAGGCAGTAACGCAGGCAACCCAGAATCTCGTGCTCGTCAACTAGGGCGCGGCGTAGTGCTGCCTGCTGCTCCCTGCTGCTGCCCGAGCCTGGTGGTAGTAGTAGTAGTAGTAGTAGTAGTAGTAGTAGTAGTAGTAGTAGTAGCAGTAGCAGTAGTAGTACAAGTAGTATTAGTGGTAGTAGGAGCAGCAGCATCATCTCTAACAGACTATCGTACAAGGAATTGGAGGCTTTCAAAGATATTTTCATGATTTTAGCGGTATTTTAGTAAGTTTTATCAACTAGAAAAAAAAAAAAAAAACAGCCACAAAAGCCCGACTAATAAAGTCCGTGACCTTTGAAAATAGTCCTTACACGCATCCAATATATTTCAAAGTACGGGCTCTAATCGTAAGCAGGAAATAAACAGAGAATGTACAGTAAATGCTCACCATTCAAGTCTGTCTGCGCCAGCTGCACCATCTTGAGCACGTCCAGCAGGAGACTGACGCCGTCATGGGGATCACGCACTAGCTCCTTCACGAAGCTGAGAGAGAGAGAGAGAGAGAGAGAGAGAGAGAGAGAGAGAGAGAGAGAGAGAGAAGGAAAGGAAAAGAAAATAAGTTATTAATTACTCTTCCCGCAACATAACATAATAACAAACACATCCAAACACCAAAACAAACAATAAAAAAAGGAAAAAAATACAAAAGGCATGATAATTTCCCATACCCTTTATAATAATATGATAGTAGTAATAATGATAATGATAATAATAATAATAATAATAATAATAATAATAATAATAATAATAATAATAATAGTAATAGTAATAATAATAATGGATGATTTCCTTCTTATTTCCCAATGGACACTCACCTGAGATAGGACATTTTCAAGTCTTCCCGTAACTTTTTCAGAAGTTCCGGGAGGGAACTGAACTGCTTGAGGGACATTTCCTGCGGTAGGTCTCGCCCCACGCCTTTCTCTTTCTCCCTACCCCGCCCCTGAAGGAGAGAAAAGGAGCTTGAGTAAGAACGTCTGCAATTAATCTCTCTCTCTCTCTCTCTCTCTCTCTCTCTCTCTCTCTCTCTCTCTCTCTCTCTCTCTCTCTCTCTCTCTCTCTCTCTGTCGAGTACGATACCATAAGAAATGAAAATTTTTTTTTTATTGTACGATTGTCATTCTTTAAAAAAAAATCCAGTAGAATTCAAGATAATTTGTTAAATGGCATTATAAGACCGACAAAATGATGTACAACTGATGGTATGCATAATAATTACTCAAACTTATTAAAATTAAACAGATACATAACATAGCTTACTCGGTTTATTATTTTCCATATAGCAGAGAACTCAGTGTCTAAAAAAACATTAGCCTAGTACAATATTCATTTGCACATATAAAAGAACAGAAACATAGCATGATTTTCCTTTCCCTTGTAGAAGAGAGCACAGTAAGGTTTTATACTCTATTAAGAGAAACAGTACCACAGCGAAGTATACATTTACATATCTAGAAAACAGAAGACTTGGGAGTTCTCACGCTTTTATGGATTCAGAAGTTTCCACATCAATACTATGCAACGCCAAGTGAAGAACTTGCTCGAGGAATGTGAAATTTTGAAATATAGCAAGATAGCTTCAAATCACACGTACGAACACAGGCTTTCTCAAATAGAGACGTCGCAGTGAGGCTGGTAGATACCTATCAGCGCCAGCATTTTTAATTGTCTCCGATTTCCTGGGGCAAAGGGGTATCTTAGCTAAATTTGAAACCGACGTGCAGGAAAATTACAGCATGAATTGCTGCACAAGTGTATCTAAAATTAAAAACATAACCCTTAATATTAATATTCATACTTACCGGTGTATGATAAGGCTTTGTTCATTGAATTATAAGATAAAACTAAAAATGGGTAATGATTTTTTTTTAAGTAAGTATGAACAGTAAAAATAAAAGGATGTTGATTTCGGCTTGTGCATTTTATCTGGGAATGTTGAAAAATATCAGATATCACTGACACGTCCTGTATATGAAAGTAATCAGTGAAATAAAAAAAAAAAAAGAACAGCACCGCTGGCGGACGTACGACGTACTTATCTTGATCATGATTCTTCAGTTAAAGAAAGCGCCGCGCGCCGTTAGGAAGGAGTGTCAAGTGTAAACAATAGCTTCTCAGTTCTGCCGATACAAAGGCCTGACTCAGAAGAAATACTTGGTCAACCTGTACCATCAAGATCAAGCTGGAGCCTGGAAGCTACAAGTATGCCGAAATTTACGTGTGCCGTAGCAGACTGCACATCAGACTCAAGAAAAGGGAAGAGAAAGACAGACCAAGTAACTGAAGATGTCAAACGATTTGTGAGATTTCCAAGTGCAAAAAAGGAACCTAAAAGGAAGAAGATGTGGGAGGAGAGGTGCAAGCGTGCAGGTGAATGGAAGGCAACACAGAATCACGCTGTATGCTCCTTACACTTTTTGGACTGGAACAATGGACCATCACCTGAACATTCAGACCCAACTTTATTCGCTTATAATGGGTGGGGAAGAAACCATCATGCAGTTATTAATAGGAAGGCAAACAGTCTCCAGTGCCAAGGGCAAGATGTCATTGCAGCACCTAACGCCATGAAGAGCTGATATCCCCTTTCTTTTTCATATGATATAGCCCGTTCTGAGGACCACCCTCCCTTAGAAAGGAGATACACTAAGCATTCGGCTGACGTCAGGTGAGATAGGGATGTTAAGTCTTTTCCCCATGAGGTTATGACACGTGGATCGGGAAATAAGATTACATTTCCGTTTACGGAAACTGTTCTTGTAATACCAGCTACCTCAACATCACTCGGCTGTGTGATTTCCGTGATGCCTGGATTAGCGATGGCCTTCTCGACCATGCCAACCAGCACTGCTTTACTATATCCAGAATAGGGTATAGCTCGTTCTTTCAGGAATTTTCTTAATTCCGCTGTAGTCCATGATTGTGGCGGTGATGTATCCATTGTGCAGGGTAGTCGAGTAAGCGTGGTCCTGTGTTTTGGTTTGCTTGCTGCCCAAGTACCCGAAGATAGTGATCGTACCGCAAAAATAAAGTCTCTGATACAAAATTATATTTTCTTTACATTAAATGGATTTGCCTGTTGTTTAGTACATGAAAATGCAAGTATATAATAGTATACTTCCATTGAGGTCAGTAGAAAATTACAGATTGCTTGCCTTGATACACTTATAGGCTCTTTTAAGAATATCATCTGAAATTATGAATAGAGACTCAAACAATGCCATGTGCCGTCAGTTATCACGAAATTAATTGACTTAAAATTCAGACGCATTACTGTGCAACGATACACCTTTGTAAGCTTGTAAAACCTTGCCCCAAAAGTATTTATTTTCCGGCGAGAATTAAAAATTCTGGCGCTATCTGGTATCAAAACGCTGACTGCGACGTCTCTAAATGACGATTGATAAGGTAGGGACATTGGTGTGATATACTCGTAGATAGGTCCAAACATTGATCTGGGAGAAAAATTAGGGTCTGGAGAATGTTACATCACCATAAAAAAAAAAAAAAAACGTCATTTTCGCTAATGAGATGGCAGATGGCAATGTCCGATTCCTTTCTTTTTTTTTTTTTTTTACTGAAATGAAAACGTAAGTAAGAGCAACACAACATATTTTGAGTTTCTAAAAAAAATCATAAATATAAAGTGATCAATAATACGTGTACTGTATTAATTATAAACGACATTTCATCATATACGTAAATTATTTTTCTTAGGTCGACGGAAGTCGGAAGATCTTGTTCGGACAGTTTGTGTACCCATGCTGTGGCGGGCGGTGCGGAGTGATCATTTTTGGATGTTTTCCCCTCTCCGCGTGTTATTTACATTGTCTCAACGCTATTCCTTTCAGTTTACACTCCTTTAGGGTATACTGAAATGTTATAAGCGCGTAGAAGTACGAGACAGTGAAAGAAAATGACAAAAATACATAAAGAAATGGGAGGTGTAGCAATCAACCCTGGTGAATTTTCCGCCACCCACAGCTCCCAGGCTCTAGAGGCAGCGGTAAGTTGCGATTTAAGTATTACTGGTGAGGATTTATCTTGCTAACCCTCCTTTATGTTTGAGTGAAGGGCTAATGAAGAGAATGAAGGTGTAAGAATACTGAATGATGAGTAACAAGGTAGGGTTGAGAAGTTTTTATTTTTTCTTATTTGCTCACCGCCGCGGACGAACAAATGTGTGTGTGTGTGTGTGTGTGTGTGTGTGTTTATCGAGTTGTAGTGAGAAAATGTGATTGTTTCGTGCGATCTGGCTCTTATTTCCGTCGTTGTTCATGAAACATTTCCCTCTCCGCAAGAAGGAATATGTATAGTCTCGTTAGAGTCACGTACCTTTTCTTAACTACCACCTAAACCATAACCACCAGCTACCTCGCTTAACGGCTGAGACACTTAGAAATTTACCCATTCGGTACCAGAGACAATATTCAAACTTCATAAAACCATCATTCGTTATTCAAAATAGAATAAGTGCAGAAACAATAGTACTGGATGAGTAACTTGATTACAAAAACTATCATATACTTAATGAAATCTCATGGTATCAACAATTAAATACCACTAGAGTCACGGTACTGAAAGGACTAAACCTAACCTCCTTATGGACACACTTACCCGGCCACGCCCCAAGCACGTTATGAAAAACAAAACCAGCCATGCATCAGAAAACCAATTCGTGCCACACAACACCAAATACCTTGTAAGCGAGCAACTGATATGCGGCAGAAAGAGAAACTAAGGTATGTAATGAACAATGAGTCATATTTTCCATCTTATTGTGATTAAGTGAAGAATGCCTGTATGAATATTTTTATCAGCATATCATTAGCATGCAACTGTTAGCATTGCAAATATTCATGCGACTAGCAACAGCTGCACCAGCAGCAGCAGTAGTAGTAGTAATAGTAGTAGTAATTGTAGTAGTAGTAGTAGTAGTAGTAGCAGTAGTAGTAGCAGCAGCAGCAGCAGGTAGTAGTAGCTAGTAGTAGTAGCAAGAAGGGGAAAAGGAGGAAAGGGAAGAATATCAAATTTTTAGATAATAGAAAGCAAGCAAAGTGCGTCATGCCCGAGAGAGAGAGAGAGAGAGAGAGAGAGAGAGAGAGAGAGAGGGTGCTAGCTTTAAGTAGTACAGGAGGTGACCTAGTATTTTTTTTTTTCCTTTCGTTCTTCCAGTTCACCGAGAGCTGTGATTTAAGAATCAAGCCGCAGTGAAGCTAAATATAATCTCATCGTCATTTCCTTTACTTCCATTCAGTTTTTCATTATTAATTTATTCATTATTTTTCTGGCTACGAACAAAATTATACGTTCTTTTACGTATCGCTTCATATCTGTTACTTAATTAGTTTACTGTATGTTTTAGAAATAGTTTATTCTTCAATTATTAGTATTGTAAGTAAATATCAAGACCTAAGTATGAAGTTCTACAGTCTGGCATGTAAAGGCTCGTTTTCTCTGGGGGCAAGGAGGCGTTTTCTATGACAACAGCTGGGAGACGTGTGCCTGGCTGCTGGGCTTGGTCCCCTCTCTCTCTCTCTCTCTCTCAGCAAATCTCCTCCTCCTCCTCCTCCTCCTCCTCCTCCTGCGTTCCATGTACTCCAGTATCATGTTTTTTTTTCTCTTCCTCCTCGTGCTCCTCCATCCCTCTTCTCTATCTCCTCTTCCACCTCCGCCGCTTCCTTCTCCTTACCTAACCTTCGTCTTTCACTTTAGACTAAATAGTATAAGTTATAGCAAACAGCCTAATAAAGGGCAATAGGTCTACTGTTGTTTACTCCTCCTCCTCCTACTCCTCCTCCTCCTCTTCTTCCTCCTGTTTTTTTTTTATTTATTTTTTTTTATTTTAGGTTAGATACACGAGTTAATCACAAACACCCACATCAGCGCAAAGAGATCTAATGCTAGATGTTCTTGCTTTGTCCTCCTCCTCCTCCTCCAGCACTCACCTTCCTCTCCCTCGGCACGTCGGGCGCGTACATATTCGTCATGCGGGCGTACTTGGCCAGGCCGAGGGCGTAGTCTTCCGGGTTGAACATGGGCGGCCTGAGGTGCGGGGCGGGGTGGGCAGCTCCGTCCTCCACCTCCACCGCGCCCTCGTCCTCGGACACCCGCAGCTCCACCTCGTCCTCCACGCTGGGGGAAGAAAATGGGTGGTGGTGTAATTTATATGAAGTGTTTGGCTGTTTTGATTTTTTTCTTTAACTTCATTTATTTATTTCTTATTTAAGTATTTGTGTATTTGTTTATTTGTTTCTTTATTGATTGATTTATGGATATTTGTAAAGGAGGGTGAACTGGAGATGGAAATATATGGATGAATGAATTAATTGATAGGTGAATGAATAGGTGAAGTATATGAATGAATTAATAGGTAAATAATGATTCTCTCTCTCTCTCTCTCTCTCTCTCTCTCTCTCTCTCTCTCTCTCTCTCTCTCTCTCTCTCTCTCTCTCTCTCTCTCTCTCTCTCTGTTGATCTATTTTGTTCTTTGTTATTGACAGTTAGCTATACATATTCCCTCATTTTCTTTATATTCAGTGGGACATAATTTAGATGTAAATTCCTGAGAGAGAGAGAGAGAGAGAGAGAGAGAGAGAGAGAGAGAGAGAGAGAGAGAGAGAGAGAGAGAGAGAGAGAGAGAGAGTTTGGTTAAGTGTGACGGAGGTAGTTCAATGTACTGTACTGGAAGTGATTGCTTTTCCTCCTCCTCCTCCTCCTCCTCCTCCTCCTCCTCCTCCTCCTGCTCCTCTGTCTCTTTCTCTTCCTTCTTCTCTTCTCCTGCCCACTCAGACCTCTTCCTTCTCACCTTCCCGGTCTTCTTTATTCCTGCTTCACATTCCTCATCAACCCTTTCTTTCTTCCTTTCCTTTTAATTATCTTGACGCTCCTCCTCCTCCTCCTCCTCTTTTCACTTTCCATACTACTACTACTACTACTACTACTCTACTTTTACTACTACTACTACTACTACTACTACTACTACTACTACTACTACTACTACTAATAATAATAATAATAATAATAATAATAATAATAATAATAATACTATTCCCATCACCACCACCACCACCAGCACCTCTACTTCTTTAATGACAAACCGACGTACCGGAAGTGACAGATGCGACAGAGACAGACAGATGCGAGAGACAGACAAACAGACAATGGACATATGTAAGACACACTCCATTACAGGTAACAGTCAAGGAGAAGAGAAGAAGGAAGGAGGAAGGGAAGAAACTCTATTTGTTGTTATTATTATTATGATTGGCAATACTCTTCATCTCGTTTTCTTTCATTATGTGGAGGGCAAACCAGCCGGAAAGTGGAGTTAGGGAGTCAGGTGGATGAGGAAGGGATGGCAGGACCAATAGCCCGGTGAACGTGTGTGTGTGTGTGTGTGTGTGTGTGTGTGTGTGTGTGTGTGTGTGTGTGTGTGTGTGTGTGTGTGTGTGTGTGTGTGTGTGTGTGTGTGTGTGTGTGTGCCGTTTCGCCAGATTCCACCAGCTTCCCTTCCTTTCTTTTCATTTCTTTCTTTCTTTCTTTCTTCTTCTTTCTTTCTTGTTCTTGTTCTTCTTGTTCTTCGTATTTGTCTTCCTCCTCTTCCTTCTTCTTTCTCTTTCTCTTGCTCCTCCTTCTTCTCCTCCTCCGCCTTCTTCCTCTATGTCTTTCTCCTCCTCCTTCTCCTCCTCCTCCTCCTCCTCCTCCTCCTCTTCTTTCTCATTTTCTGTTGGTCCTTCAAATAGTCATGTGCACACTCATTCTTCATCCTCTTCTCTTGTCTTTATTTACTTCCTCCTCCTCCTCCTCCTCCTCCTCCTCCTCCTCCTCCTCCTCCTCCTCCTTCTTATCCTCCTCCTCCTCCTCCTCATCTTTACAGTAACAATAGAAATCTGGAGTAGTCTCCCCCAAACAGGTAAAATTGCTGTGAGCTAATAGACCACCTTTTTACATGTGGCTCCTCCTCCTCCTCCTCCTCCTCCTCCTCCTCCTCCTCCTCCTCCTCCTCCTCCTCCTCCTCCTCCTCCTCCTCTTCCTCCTCCGTTCTTACTATCTTGTGTGTGTGACTTTTTTTTTTTTTTCATCATTATCACTACTATCATTGTAGGTGCGCGTGTGTGTGCGTGTGTGTATACGTGCTTTTACTATAACTGTGAATGTTTTTTTTTTTTTATGCTATAACTATTGCTATATTTGTATTATGTGTGTGTGTGTGTGTGTGTGTGTGTGTTATTATTATTATTATTATTATTATTATTATTATTATTGTTATTGTTATTATTATTATTATTATTATTATTATTATTATTATTATTATTATTAATATTATTAGCTTTCTTTTTTCTACGTCGTTTTCATGCTCTACAAAAGCTTTAGTAACCTCATCCAACCTAACCTAACATATACACAAACCTAACAATACGCGGCCTGAGTTAATCTAACATGACGTAACCCGAACCTAACCTAACCTAACATAATCTAACTTAACCATAACCTGACCTAAACTAACCTAACCTGATATAACCTAACCCAACTTAACCTAAACTAACCTTGACCAGACGTGACCTGAGCTAGCTTCATACCGACTCGTGACCCTCTTAACCTGACAATACCTAACCTCACCTAACATAACATAACCCAATATAACCTAACCTAACCTTGACCTGACCTGACCTGCTTTATACTTACCGACTCGTGACCCTCCTAACCTAACATAACATAACCTAACATAACAACCCAATATAACCTAACCTAACCTTGACCTGATCTGATTTTGACCTGGCTTCATACTTACCGCCTCGTGACCCTCCTTGTAATCTTGACCTCCTCTGGTGGAAGGTACATGATGATGCGACAGTAATCCCTGAACTTCATGATGACCTTGCGTGGCTGACCTTTCTGACCTTTTTATGTCTTGTCTTGTCTTCTTTTTCTCCGTCTGGCTTTCGTGTTACCGTAAGTTATTGGGTTTTGTTGTTTTTCCTCATTTTTGCTTCATATTTTTCAGTTTTATATAATTTAATCTTCTTGACGTATCAGTTTTGCGTTGATTCTCTTTTTTTTTTTTTTTTCGTCTATTTACTCAGTTTCTTTGCTTTTCTCTCTCTATCTATCGTGTCTTGTTTTTCATTTTTTGCTTCGTGTATATTTTTTTTTCTTTTTTTTTAGTTTTATATAATTTGATTCTTCCTAACTTATCTGCTGAGTCTTGCGTTGCTTCTTTTTTTTCTCTCTCTCTCTAATTTATTCCTTAGTGTTTTTTTTTTTCTGTCTTTATCATAAGTTATCGTGTTTTGTTGCTTCTTTCTTTTTGTTGCGTTTTCTCTTTCATGTTTCCGTAATTTGTATCGTTCATCTTATCTGGGCGTTTTATTTTTACCTCCCTTTTTGTATCTCTTTCTTGCCTGTCTTTCTTTTTCTCTTCTGATTTTTCATTCATTTGATCTATTCTTTTTTTTTTCCGCGGCGTCTTCTTTTTAAGTTAATTTTTTTTTTTTACATTTTTTTTTCTTTTCTTTTACTCTTCCTCTCTTTCCTGTGTAATTCTTTCTTATTAACTCGTCCTTATTTGATTTCAGTTCATTTTCTGTGTAAATTTTTTGTCGTGCGTTTTACATTATTCATTATCCGTAGATGTTATATTCATGATTGTTTATTTATTTATTCTTTTTTTTTATTACAACTGCGCCTCTCCATCGTTTATGGGATAATTTTTATTCTCTCTCTCTCTCTCTCTCTCTCTCTCTCTCTCTCTCTCTCTCTCTCTCTCTCTCTCTCTCTCTCTCTCTCTCTCTCTCTCTCTCTCTCTCTCTCTCTCGCCTTTCCTTCTTTTCTTCCTTTATCTCCACACACACACACACACACACACACACACACACACACACACACACACACACACACACACACACACACACACACACACACACACACACACACACACACACACACACACACACACACACAGTATCCAGATATGAAAGCTAACGTAACTCTGACAGATATAGCCGAACTCAAAACCAGATTTCCTTCGATCATAATAAAGAACCTGCTTCACCTATTCACCTCTCTCTCTCTCTCTCTCTCTCTCTCTCTCTCTCTCTCTCTCTCTCTCTCTCTCTCTCTCTCTCTCTCTCTCTCCTCCTCCTCCTGCTCCTCCTGCTCCTCCTGCTCCTCCTGCTCCTCCTCCTCCTGCTCCTCCTCCTCCTCCTCCTCCTCCTCCTCCTGTTGATATTATTTTACCATTGATCATTCTATTTTACCATTGATCATTCTAACCTAACAAGAAATAATGGATTCAAGATTATACCCAAACGTTTTAAATCCCACGAGGCCAAACATTTCTTCTTTAATCGTATAGTAAATATATGGAATAAACTTCCTGCCGAAATTGTAAACAGCAATACTATTGAATCATTCAAAAATAAAATAAACAAATATTTAAAAGCAAATCCCCAACAAGCTCTCTTCTTGTCCGAATAATTACTAAATTCACTATTTAAACTCTTATTCAACAGTTTTAATATAACTTGTTTTAACTTTCAGATAGGCGTATAGAGTTCACCGTAGGGTGAATAGTAGAACTTCCTTTCATCCTTTCCTATGAAAATTTCCATCTCAGTTTTTCCATACTGCATGGTACTTTTCCCAACTATTTCCATGCCAGCGCAAGCTGGAGGGAGTGGTGGGTGGGGAGGAGCCTTCTGCTATGCTGTCCTGTCTCTCTTCACTGTAGCTAGTTAGAAGTAGTTACCAAACAGCCTTGCAAGGACCAAAAGGTCTGTTGCTGTTTGGCTTTCCTTTGTATTCCTTTGTATTCCTTTGTATTCCTCCTCCTCCTCCTCCTTTACTTCTACAGGAGGAAAATTACAAAGGATTACGATTATTGAAATAGCAACAGATTTTTAAGTCCTTACAAGGTTATTTGGGAAGTAATCCTAACTAATTACTTGACTAAAGGAAATAAGATAATATGGCAGATGAGGAAGAGGAGGAGGAGGAGGAGGAGGAGGAGATGCGTATAATGTTCATCTGGTCACTGGTTCACTTACGGTCTTAAAACAGGTTTGGGTTACGGTGTAGTTCAGTTTTTTTCCCCCCTCTCTCTCTCTCTCTCTCTCTCTCTCTCTCTCTCTCTCTCTCTCTCTCTCTCTCTCTCTCTCTCTCTCTCTCTCTCTCTCTCTCTCTCTACAAGATTATTTTCTCTTATTTTTTTTTCCATGTTCTTGTTTCATTTTATTTTTATTTTTTTTGCATGAGCCGCACCCTTTGTGTGTGCGTGTGTGTGTGTGTGTGTGTGTGTGTGTGTGTGTGTGTGTGTGTGTGTGTGTGTGTGTGTGTGTGTGTGTGTGTGTGTGTGTGTGTGTGTTCAAATGACTGTCTTTCTTCACAATTATGTAATAACCTTGCCTGTACGCGGGGTCATACACACACACACACACACACACACACACACACACACACACACACACACACACACACACACACACACACACACACACACACACACACACACACACACATTCAATTCGTCTTTAATCCCCTTAAACGTCATTCTTTTCCCACCTGTTTAAATCTCTCTCTCTCTCTCTCTCTCTCTCTCTCTCTCTCTCTCTCTCTCTCTCTCTCTCTCTCTCTCTCTCTCTCTCTCTCTCTCTCTCTCTCTCTCTCTCTCTCCAATACTTAAACCCCTAAACATTAGCGATTTTTTTATGGGAGACCACGCTGTAAAACTCGAGGCTCCTCCTCCTCCTCCTCCTCCTCCTCCTCCTCCTCCTCCTCCTCCTCCTCATCCTCCTCCTCCCCTCTTCCTCCTCCTCCTCCTCCTCCTCCTCCTCCTGTTTATCACACTTGATTGCCTCAGGAAGTAAGTTAATGAAGCCAAAGAAAAAAAAAGTAGCTCTCTCTTTAAATTTCTTTCCTCCAATTTTGTTTTTCTGTCACTTCTTTTCATACCTCATTTGTCTCACACCTCCTTTTTTTCGTTTTCCTTCATCTTTTCTCCTCATTTTCCTCCCTCTCCAGTTGTTTTCTCTCCCATCTGTTTATTTCTCCCTCCATCCACCTCCCTCCCTCCTTCCCTCCCTCCCTCCCTTCCTCTCCCCCTTTCTCCCTTCCTCCGTTAGATCCCCTCATTCCTCCTCTTCCTTCCTCTTTTTTTGTCTTCATTATCTCGAACAATTTTCTTTTCCTCCCGTTCTTCGTTTCCCATTTTCTTATTTGTTTTTCTCCTCTTCCTCTTCCTCTTCCTCTTCCTCCAACACCCCTATATTTACCTCCGATTCTTCTCCTTTTTCTCTCTCCATCTTTACCGTTACCCTCTTTTTCATCTGTTTGTCCCCTGCTTCCTCTTCCTCCCTTCTTCGTCCTTCTCTTTTCTTCCTTATATTCCTCTTCTTTCTATTCTTCTTTCCAAAATAACTAATCAGTGTAATATTTGCAGAGAGAGAGAGAGAGAGAGAGAGAGAGAGAGAGAGAGAGAGAGAGAGAGAGAGAGAGAGAGAGAGAGAGCCGGGTAGTTGTAGCCTCCAGGTGACAGCGGTTCATTGTCACCTGTTGCACCTTCCTTCACTGATAACTACTTATCTCACCTGTGCTCTACATGTTCCCTATCCGCTGCACGTCTCCCACACCTGTCTGTCAATAAATTCACTTGCCTGTCAGTTTCCGAGTCTGATTCTCTCTCTCTCTCTCTCTCTCTCTCTCTCTCTCTCTCTCTCTCTCTCTCTCTCTCTCTCTCTCTCTCTCTCTCTCTCTCTCTCTCTCTCTCACACACACACACACACACACACACACACACACACACACACACACACACACACACACACACACACACACACACACACACACACACACACACACACACACACACACACACCTTATGTATATCTCTGTATGTTTAAACGTAATATCAACTTGTTTTTCCGCCTCACATTAATTACATCTACCTCGCCTTCCTCCTCCTCCTCTTCCTCCTCCTCCTCCTTCTCTTCATGAAACAGACGAACTCATTAACCTCGTACGTACATCGCATAAATTCCACCTACACTGCCCCCCTCCTCCCCCTCTCTCTCTCTCTCTCTCTCTCTCTCTCTCTCTCTCTCTCTCTCTCTCTCTCTCTCTCTCTCTCTCTCTCTCTCTCTCTCTCTCTCTCTCTCTCTCTCTCTCTCTCTCTCTCTCTCTCTCTCTCTCTCTCTCTCTCTCTCTCTCTCTCTCTCTCTCTCTCTCTCTCTCTCTCTCTCTCTCTCTCTCTTTAACTTAGCTTATCTGCATGTTGCGTAATTATTAGGTTATTTCAATACTTTTCCTATGTTTCGTTTTTGCAACTTTTTTTCTCATTCGTCCATAATTATTTGTGCTCTTGTAGTCTTTTTGCAGTAGTAGTAGTAGTAGTAGTAGTAGTAGTAGTAGTAGTAGTAGTAGTAGAAGTAGTAATAATAGCAGCAGCAGTAGTAGTAGTAGTAGTAGTAGTAGTAGTAGTAGTAGTAGTAGTAGTAGTAGTACTACTACTACTACTACTACTACTACTAGTAGTAGTAGTAGTAGTAGTAGTAGTACTACTACTACTACTACTACTACTACTACTACTACTACTACTACTACTACTACTACTACTACTACTCCTACTATTACTATTTTTACTACTACTACTACTACTACTACTACTAATAATAATAATAATAATAATAATAATAATGATAATAATAAGTATTGGTCTTTGTCAGTATTGATATGTTATTGCTATTATTATTATTATTATTATCATTATTATTATTATTATTATTATTATTACTATTATTAATATTATTGCTGTTGTTGTTGTTGTTGTTGTTGTTGTTGTTGTTGTTGTTGTTGTTTTCATTATTGTTATTATCATCATTATTATGGTTATTGTTGTTTGCTGTTGTTGTTATTTTCATTATTGTTTTTATCATCATTATTGTTGTTGTTGTTGTTGTTGTCGTCGTCGTCGTCGCTATTATTATTTACATTATTGTTATTATTATCGTCATTATTAAGTTACTGTTGTCGCCGTCGTCATCGCTTACGCTTTCCTTCGACTATCAACCACAGTGTCAACGTTTCATCATCACCATCACAATCACCATCACTAGGAGCGTCACAATCACCACTACCACCACAGTCACCACCGTCACCACCGTCACCACCTTCACCACCGCCACCGTCACCAGCCAACACTGAACACACACTGAATACCCAGCGAGCAGAATCACTCCTCCTCCTCCTCCTCCTCCTCCTCCTCCTCCTCCTCCTCCTCCTCCTCCTCCTCTCCTCCTCCTCCTCCCTCTCCTCCTCAGGGCACAGCGTTCACCTCTCCCTGCGGCGCCTCCCCCACCAGTTTGTACGCGAGTGTTGACCCTTCTACCACCACCACCACCACCACCTCCTCCTCCTCCTCCTCTTCCTGCTCCTGCTCCTCCTCCAGGGATAACGGGTGAGGGGAGATGAATTCAGCCTGTCTTCATCCTTCATTGTGTTTTGATTTGCTGTGGGAGGACAGGTGGCGGGGAAGATGGATGACTGGTGGACTGACTGTGACTGGCTGACTGACTGATTATACGAGTGAGTGAGTGGCTTGGTGCGTTGTGAAGTTTTATGTATGTATTTATTTTGTTTGCTATATTTGTTTGTTTATTTATTTTCATTTTTTTTTTTTTTTTTTTTTTTGAGAGGATGGGGATTAGCTAATTGACTGATTGATTAATTAGGTGATCGAGTGCTTGGCTCGGGATTGACTGAGTGACGGACTGGCTTGGTATGTATTTAACTATCTTTTTATTTGCTTTTTCGGATGGGTGTTGTGGTGGACTGAGTGACTGCTTGATTTGGGACTGAGTGAGTGAATGACTGACTGGCTCTTATATTTACTGACTGAGTGGCCTGGGGGTATATTGCACTGTTTTCTTGGTTTTACTGGTTGACTGACTGAGTGGATGACTGACTGAGTGGATGACTGACTGAGTGGTTCGTTGACTGACTGCTTCATTGCTTATAGGAGTGGGTGACCGAATGGCTAATTGAGTTTCTTGCTTGACCGACTCACTGACTGGCTTATAACTGTCTGTGAAGGAAGTTTACGTAGGCAACAGGTTGTGGCGATTGGGAAGATTGGTAGGTTGGCTGCGTGGAAATACATAATCTTGGTGATGAGTGACTGGTGCGTGGGGGGGCGGGGGTGACCTAAGTGGCGTTTGAGTGTGGAAACTGTGGCGAGAATTACACTGTAACGAGTGAGAAATGTGGCGTGGGAGGAGCCGTGAGGTGTGTGTGTGTGTGTGTGTGTGTGTGTGTGTGTGTGTGTGTGTGTGTGTGTGTGTGTTTGTATGATTTTTTTTTTTTTTTTGGGGGGGGTGTTCAGAAAAGTTTTTGTGTTTCATGCTTTCACATTTTTTTTTTTTTCTTGTGGGTTTTGAAAGCAGTACTGAAATACTTGTTTGTTAAATTTTGTGAGGACGCTCGTGCGGGCATGCACACACACACACACACACACACACACACACACACACACACACACACACACACACACACACACACACACACACACACACACACTTGAGAATAAACATGACTTGATAAATATGCACAGAGAAAAAACAGAAAAAAATAGATAAGTAAATAAATAAGTTCAGAAAGGAACATGCATACATACCTACGTACTTACATACATACATACATACACACATATATACATACATACATACATACATACATACATACATACATACATACATACATAGCTACATACATGCATACATTTCATGCAAACGTAGCAATATCAACAACAGTAATTATCTTCTATGAGAGGGTAAAAGATGCGAATATATTTTTTGTTTGATCTTGTCGTTG
>NC_087161.1:17123522-17126022 GCF_035594125.1 Scylla paramamosain
TCCTTTCTCTCTCTCTCTCTCTCTCTCTCTCTCTCTCTCTCTCTCTCTCTCTCTCTCTCTCTCTCTCTCTCTCTCTCTCTCATCCTCCATCCCTCTGCTACTTTCCTTCCATCTGCTAATTTCATTCTCCCTCTCTCCTTTTTTTCACTTTTTTTTCTCTCCTGGCCTGTCTCCGTGTCTCCTTTCTTTACTCCCTGCCTCCCTCGTCCTTTCACTTCTTCTCATGCTCTTTACTCTTTATTCTTTCCTTTCACTTCCCTTTCACATCCATGGTCAGTCACTTTCTCTCTCTCTCTCTCTCTCTCTCTCTCTCTCTCTCTCTCTCTCTCTCTCTCTCTCTCTCTCTCTCTCTCTCTCTCTCTCTCTCTCTCTTCATTAGATAAGGACAATGTATATTATGTAATGTATATTATGTAATTTCATGTCTGATTATGTCTATGATTATCTATATTATAATTCGTCTTTGTAATTTTGGATGCAAGTTCATATATAAACTTGTAATTCTGGATTTAATTGCATATGTAATTCTCAGTATAATGTTATGCATAACAATACTCTTTTCTGATGACTGCCTAGGAATGTTTACACGTGACGTCACACCCCATAACAAAGTAAGCTCGTGACTGGTGGATTGACCTGCAAATTAGCCAATAGAAGGAGAGGGACGGCCAGTGTTGCTTTTTGTGCCTTTGTTTTTTTTTTTTTTGTTTTCTTCGAGTATTTTCTTTCTTTTCTTTTAGTTATTATTATTGTTGTGATTATGTATGTTTGTTGTGCTTTGTTTTGTTGATGTTTGCCCTTCATTCTTCTTCTTCTTTTCTTCTTCTTCTTCTTCTTCTTCTTCTTCTTCTTCTTCTTCTTCTTCTTCCGCTTCTTCTTAACAGTTCTTTATTTCCACTTTTTCTTGTTCTTAAATTCTGTTTCGTGCTCCTCTTTTTCTCTTCCCTTTTCCTTCCTCCTCCTCTTCCTTTCCCTCTTATTTCCTCCTCCTACTCCTCCTTGTGCTCTTCAACCACAACCTGCACCTTCTCAACCACCGCTACCAACATCTCCTCCTCCTCCTCCTCCTCCTCCTCCTCCTCCTCCTCCTCCTCCTCCTCCTCCTCCTCCTCCTCCTCCTCCTCCTCACCACCACCACCACCACCACCACCACCACCTTGGCCACACCTTCCCACGCCTCCCGGCACGTAATTATTGTGTCTGTGTGTCTGTTTGTCAAATACAGGTGACCTTAATTAGTGTCTTAGCTGTTTCCTTGGCACTCCTTTCCTCCTCACCTGTGATCTTTCCTCCATCTGTTTCCCTCCATCCCTCTTTTCTTCTTCTCTCTCCCTCCTTGCTTTTCATTTTCCTTCTTTCAATGTTTTCCCTTTTAGTTTCTATTCATTTTATATATTATACTTTTTTCTATGGTTTTGTTAAGTCTCTCTCTCTCTCTCTCTCTCTCTCTCTCTCTCTCTCTCTCTCTCTCTCTCTCTCTCTCTCTCTCTCTCTCTCTCTCTCTCTCTCTCAAGCTTTATTCCTTTCCGCCCTGGTTCTTCTTCGTTCAAGCAAGTGTGTGGTTAACTTGATTAGCTGTGACATCCTGGCTGTTGTTCTGGTGGTGGTGGTGGTGGTGGTGGTGGTGGTGGTGGTGGTGGTGGTAGTGGTGGTGGCTACTGCTTTTGTGGATATTAGAGGGAGAAACTACGGGAATCAAAAGAAAATTTCATAATATATTAACAGAGAGAGAGAGAGAGAGAGAGAGAGAGAGAGAGAGAGAGAGAGAGAGAGAGAGAGAGAGAGAGGGGCTACCTTTAAGTGTTAAGAGAGAGGTGATGGTGGTGGTGGTGGTGATGGCGGTGGTTGTTGGTACTGCTTTTGTGGAAATTATAGATCACATCACGGTGGCAAATATATAACTATAACAACAGGAACAACAACAACAATAACAAGGCAGTTCTTAAATATATAAAGAAGAAAAAATACGGAAATCAAAAGATATTTTCATAATATATCAGCAAATAGAGAGAGAGAGAGAGAGAGAGAGAGAGAATCATCTTTGGGAGAGAAGTAAGGGGACGATGGGCGTGGGAACAAGGTTGCCGGATGTACGAGGAGGAGGGGGGAGTAGATGATGACCTTGGATGCAGGGTCATATTTACCCCTCCTCCTCCTCCTCCTCCTCCTCCTTCTCCTCCTCCGCCTCCTCCTCCTCCTCCTCCTGCATCACTTCTTTTTAATCTAGTTTTTTTTTTTCCTCACCTCACTTTCTACTCCAGATACTCTACTTCTCCCTCTTCATTTCCTACTTCCTTTTCCTTTTCCCTCCTCTTCTTTCTCTTCCTCTTCCTCCTTGGGCATTTAAATCTGCTGTATAGTTTAAAATTGTACTTCATCACGCGTAAATACTTCCTTTCATCTCCCAATAATTCCTCTTTCTTCCCTATATTACTCTGTGCTCTTCCTCTTTTTTCTTCCTCTTTTCTCATTTCCCTCTTCCTTCCCTCATTTATCTCTA
>NC_087161.1:17141022-17148522 GCF_035594125.1 Scylla paramamosain
AGGAAGGCAGAGAGAAAAAGACAGGGGAAAAAAATAAAATGATAGTTATGACAACTTACGTGAGGGGTGGCATAGTGGCACTTGTGGGGCTAATGGCGCTTTTGGGAGTGGTGTCGGTGGTGGCGGTGACGGCAGGGTTGGTGGTGGTCGCGGCATGGTCAGCTGATGACGCCCTTACGTGCTTCCTCACCTTCGTCACCAGGTAATCTAAGGTGGACATTTTCGTGACATGCCCGCCCCCTACCCCCTCACCACTCCCCCTCCCCTCCCGCACCCTCATGGTCGAAACACAGGTGAGGGGGCCAGGCTAGCACACCTGAGCAACACCCATACAGGTGGACACTAATTGACGACGTAATCCACCCTAGGTGTTCACCAGGTTTAGGTGGATTCACTCTATCCACCAACCGCCACCGCCTGTTTTTATCTTTCCTCCACAGTACAGGTATTGCTTCCTATTCGCCACTTCCGCCTGGCCACACCTGTAATTACCGCATAGCTCATACAAGTCGTGCGCGGTAGGACGTGTAGTACACCCTCCCACTCCACCTGACGGCCGGCCACTGACAGCATGTAAACAAACACGCGTTGGCTTGACTGCCTGGCTGACTTGCACGCGCCGCTGCCTCCGCCCAAATTGTTGTACCGTGTATGAGATTCCGCGACTACGTGCTCTCTCTCTCTCTCTCTCTCTCTCTCTCTCTCTCTCTCTCTCTCTCTCTCTCTCTCTCTCTCTCTCTCTCTCTCTCTCTCTCTCTCTCTCTCTGTATCAGTGCAGCATATATGAACTTCAATGACAAAAGCTTTCCATCGTTGAATGATCGACGAAAACTTCGAACATATAAACTTTTATTTTTCTCTTAGTTATCCCTTATATATGTTTAGAAAACGGTGAATGCATGTTACCTCACAGAAAATGGTGTAGTGGAGATGGCACACACAACTGATCACTTCAAGTAGTTGTGAAGTCAATTTAGCAGTTTCCTTGTCACGCATTCAGTCTTAAATAGTTTGCAATGGAAATTAAGCATAGATGCGTGCAGAACACACAGACAAAAAAAAATATTAATGCATTGTTTGGGTTTATTGGAGTGAGTCCTTTTGTAAATCACACAGCCATGACAAAACTTTTAAAACAGTCCCTCTTTTGACAAGGGACGAAAACGGAGTTTGTAGCCCTATAAAAGAAAACGGTAAGTATCTACGGTTACTATAGATATTTGTCTTTTAGTATTTTCGATATAGGATTAATCTCAACATTTTATTATTGGTATAAAATCTATAAATAATAATGAATGTTAAATGTTTATAATCTTAAGGTATCTGTGAGGGAATGGAGGCAGAGAAGGGAAACGTGAGGTGGGGCTGAATGGATGGAGGAAATTAGTTTCTTCATTACGCCTTTGCTAAACAAGTTTGAGGAAGGTGAAGGACACTTTTTCCCCGCTGGATTAGAAGGCTACATAACGGCTGTGTGTGTGTGTTTGTGTGTGTGTGTGTGTGTGTGTGTGTTTAGTCAGTGTTTTGCGTAGTTGTTAGTTAATCCGAATAATATAGGAAGAATTGCAATTAAGATGATCTGAGTATGTTTCATTATTATTGCATTGCATGAGACTGACAGAAAAGAACAACGGAAGACTTTACTATGCTGCTGAAAAGGTCCAAGCGCCACATAACCTTTAACTTGTTGGGATGCCAAAAATCAGTCAGTCAACCACTCCGTCAATCAGGCAGTCAATACCAAGTGTGTCAAGTCAATGTGTTGCGAAAGTATTGCATTCCTTGTCTCTGGTGTTCCGTGGAGTTGAATTGAAGTGTTGACTGAGACCATAACATTAGTGGTGGTCCGGAGTGTGTGTGTGTGTGTGTGTGTGTGTGTGTGTTGAGCCAAGGAGTTTGTTGCGCAAGTGTTTCCTTGACTGAGAGAAGTCACAAGGCCATTCAATATAAAGTAGACTAAAGCTTTTTTTTTTCCTATTTTTTTCTTTCTTTTCTATTTTTTTTTTTTCTTTCTTTTTTACGAGAATGGATTTTTAAGGAAATGGAAACAGGCTGAAGAAGGAAGAAAAGAATGAAGAAATTGTAAAAAAGAAATATTAGAAAAACGAATAAAAAAAAATAAGAAGAATGAAGTAGTACAGGAGAGAGAGAGAGAGAGAGAGAGAGAGAGAGAGAGAGAGAGAGAGAGAGAGAGAGAGAGAGAGAGAGAGTAAAAAACGGATGTCTATATTTGTCAATTCTAATTGACGTGGCCCTGAACCTGGTGACATAAGCGAGCAGGTAATGTGGCGCGCACTCGTCAGCGGTGACTGCATCGCTCAGGTGACGACCTTAGTTTTTTTTTTTTTGTAATCTTTACTTATTTAATATCTATTTATATTTTTGGGAGTCGTCCTTCATTCCGAATTCTCCTTTTACATTGTTACTATTAAGTGATTTTATTTTCTATATTAGTTTTGTTTATTTTAAAGAGGTCGTTCATAGCTTGCCTTTATATTCTGGTCGTGAAGGAGAGATGTGATGGATTTTATCACTTATATATATATATATATATATATATATATATATATATATATATATATATATATATATATATATATATATATATATATATATATATATATATATATATATATATATATATGTTACGGCCATTTTGGAAAATTGGTCGTTTTACAAAATTGCCGGTCATTATGCAAAAAGACCAAATTCGTGGTCACATTGCAAAATGACCTAAATTTCTCAACATTTTGCAAAACGACCAAGATTTTGGTCAGTTTACAAAATAAACAGTATTTTTGTTGGTCCGTTTACAAAATCTCCATACAGTAAGCAGCCAGATGGAAAAAAAAGCGAGGGAATGATAAAACGTTACAGTTGCAGTACATAACCAATGAGTATGCTTAACTGTCCTTATTTTAGGTTCAGCTAATCATCATCATTAAATGTGTGCAATGTGTGTGAGAACCCATGTCACTCTAATACTCCGTGTTCTATGAGGAATAACGATGCTGATGAGTCTGTGCTTTGTTCCATCTGCAGTCGGAGTCAGAGTATTCATACTGAACAAATGAAGTCCAACATAGAACAACAGAAACAAGCCCAAAAAATGATCGATAATTCTGTGAAGAGATTTCAACCAGCCAAGGTAGGGGAAACTGTGATGGTTCCTGTTCCATTAGTTGACCGCGGACGTGCAGAGTTTCCTAATGTGAAGGCAGTTGTTTTTCAGGCATTGGACAATGGCACATATAAGCTTGGTACAAAACACGGCCTGCTTAAACAAGTGTACACTCGCAACCAATTTACTCCATGTCTAGAAAAATTCCTTTCTCTTGATGATGTTGTACAGGAGCGGGAAGTAAGTCTGCGGGAAGTAGCAATTGCAGAATCAATGGGACAAGGTCAGGGATTCGCTAAATGCTCTTGCACTAAGTCATGTATGACCAGACGCTGCAAGTGTTTAAAAAACTCTGTATTATGCAACAGCAGATGCAAATGCAGTGCCTCTTGCTCCAACAAGGTCGACACACAATAAAATTAGTTATGTTCACTACGTTTTATCATTCCCTCGCTTTTTTTTTTCATCTGCCTGCTTGCTGTATGGACATTTTGTAAACTGACCAACGATAATTTTGTAAACTGACCAAAATCTTGGTCGTTTTGCAAACTGACCAACGATAATTTTGTAAACTGACCAAAATCTTGGTCGTTTTGCAAACTGACCAACGATAATTTTGTAAACTGACCAAAATCTTGGTCGTTTTGCAAACTGACCAACGATAATTTTGTAAACTGACCAAAATCTTGGTCGTTTTGCAAAATGTTGAGAAATTTAGGTCATTTTGCAATGTGACCACGAATTTGGTCTTTTTGCATAATGACCGGCAATTTTGTAAAACGACCAATTTTCCAAAATGGCCGTAACATATATATACACACCGCATCACTTGTAAATCTAATATCAAGTTCCTTTTTTTTTCTTTTTCTTTTTTTTTTTTTACTGCATATCAAAATTTATATAACCTTTATTACCTTTATATTCATTGCATATCAAATACCTACATAATTATAAGGGTCAACAACTAATGTAAACTTATATATTTACAATGTAAATGAATATTCACGATTTCGTATATAATTTTTTGTATCATTTCTTAATATTCTAATGACGTAGGATAAGATAAGTGCTGAAAATAACTAAATTACCTTCTTCCTCATACCCATTTCAACCCCTCTGGTAAAAAGCGTTCTTGACTTGAAATGCCAACCGTGTGTGCCATTTCTTTTTCTTTATAGGCAATTTTATAGCATGTAAAGGACACACGGATTAGAGAGAGAGAGAGAGAGAGAGAGAGAGAGAGAGAGAGAGAGAGAGAGAGAGAGAGAGAGAGAGAGAGAGAGAGAGAGAGAGAGAGAGAGAGAGAGAGAAAAAAAATTACATCAGTCCCTCCCATAAGACCAGAAGGACCAGCAATCCTTCCTATAATTAAAAATGACAACAACAACTCCAAAGGTAATCAATCGCTGACTGCTATGCACACCTGACCTTTCCCTCCCCTGCACCTTTAATGAAGGGTTCAGGTTCCATTCAAACGGCTTCACTTCAGAATCAGGCGTGGCTGGTCACTCAGCTTCACAAAGGTTATGCAGAACTAGTTTTTTGTAGTGTTTTAATAGTCTTTTTCCTTCGTGATTAATTCCACTCTAATTTTTCCGTGCGAGAGAGAGAGAGAGAGAGAGAGAGAGAGAGAGAGAGAGAGAGAGAGAGAGAGACCTATAAATAAACCTGTTTAAACTCTCTCCTTCTCAATAACATCCTTTGACAATACTCGGTCGAATGGAACAATGAAGAGTGTGTGTGTTTGTGTGTATTTATGTGGTTGTCTGTCCGTCTGTCTATCTGTCTGTAACGTCACCCAACACTGTACATTATATAGTATCTTCAGGACAAAAAAGTATAAATAATAAGAATGACAAGATAATTACCTAAACTCATCCCTGATTGGATGGCATGTGATTTCATGTGTTTTTGTTGGACTCACTCACTGATTGGGTAATGATGTAATGTTGAATACCTCTGATTGGCTGGCTAATGTATGAGGTAGTAAGGAAATCTCGCATTATAACTTAATTAAAAGATCTGATTGGTTGATGATGTAAGGTGAATCAGGTGAGATTTGCCGGTGATGTAATATTGAATTGCTGTAATTGTTTGGATAATGGAAGATAAAACAGCAATGATTGTTTAGAATTACAATGCAAGCTCTGAAACTCTCTTCCTGGCTCTGCTTATCCACCTTCTTGTGACTAAATATTTCATAAGAGGAGCATCAAGACATCTAAAGCAAAATGGTCAGATCTATTCGAACCTTTTTTTTTTCTATTCTACTTATATATTTAGAGTCTGCCACTATTTTCTCTCGTTGGTATAGTTTTGTAGTCCTTGCCTAGTATTTATACGTAAAAGAAAATATACTGGTTAGCGTTACAAAGCTAATTAGATGTGGTTAGATTAGTAGATATTGTTAATATGAACAAGTGCAACGTTAAACAGGTATCGTATCGTATCAGGTATAGTAAGGTTAAGTAAGTATAAGTGTAGACAGCTATAAATTTCATTAGAATTGGACAGGTGCTGTACATTAAAGAGACGTGTGAAGTTAGCCAGGTATTGCAAGGTTGGTCAGGTATTGCAAAGTTCGACAGATATAATAAGGAAGGTATGAAGTATGAAGGTATAAAGTATGACAAATGTTAAGTTAGACAAGTTAGGCGTTCTGAGACGTCTCCGCCAGTTTTTCTCATCCCACCCCCGAGTTGTTAACTCTGTACAGGGGCCTTTATCCGTCCATGTATGGATTATGTTTCACATATCTGGGGGGGTTCCACTGTTCCACTCATACCGCTCTTCTAGACAGGATGAAATCAAAAGCTTTTTGTCTCATCAACTCCTCTCCTTTAACTGACTGTCTTCAGCCTCTTTCTCATCGCCGCAGTGTTGCATCTCTAGCTATCTTCTACCGCTATTTTCATGCTAACTGCTCTTCTAATCTTGTTAATCGCATGCCTCCCCCTCCTCCCGCGGCCTTGCTACACAAGTCTTTCTTCTTTCTCTCACCCCTATTCTGTCCACCTCTCTAATGCAAGATTTAACCATTATTCCCAATCATTCACCCCTTTCTCTGGTAAACTCTGGAACTCCCTGCCTGTTTCTGTATTTCCACCTTCTTATGACTTGAATTCCTTCAAGAGGGAGGTTTCAAGATACTTATCCTTCAATTTTTGACTACCGCTTCGAACCCTGTTCGGGAACCGCCATCTCAGTGGGCTTTTTCTTTTTTATTGTATTTTTGTTGTCCTTGGCCAGTGACCCTCCTACATAAAAAAAAAAAAAAAAAAAGGTACTATAGAATTAGCCAGGTATTGCAGAGTTGGCCAGGTATTGCATAGTTGGACATGTATTTTAGAGTTGGACAGGTATTGTGTAGTTGGACAGGTATTGTGTAGTTGGATAGGTATTGTGTAGTTGGACAAGTATTGTGTAGTTGGACAGGTATTGTGTAGTTGGACAAGTATTGTATAGTTGGACAGGTATTGTATGGTTGATCAGGTATTGTATAGTTGGACAAGTATTATATAGTTGGACAGGTATTGTATGGTTGATCAAGTATTGTATAGTTGGACAGGTATTGTGTAGTTGGTCAGGTATTGTAGGGTTGGCCAGATATTACATGGTTGGACAGGTATTGTATAGTTGGTCATGTATAGTAGTATTGGACAGGTATTGCAGAGTTGAACAGGTATTGTATAGCTGGGCAGGTATTGCATAGTTGGACAGGTATCGTATAGTTGGATCGGTATTACACTTTTTTTGTGCAATATAAATCAGAACATGTACAACATAGTCTTAATAATAAAAGAAAAAAAAAAGAAATTGAAGAGGAATAAGTTTGCTCAGTATTGTCAATTAACATATTGAGCTGAAAAGTTAATTTGCTCAAGTGTAACATTAAACAGGCATGGATTGACTGATTGATTGACTGATTTACTGACAACTGATTAATTAATTGATTACTCCCCGCAATAACATGCAAAAAAAATCAAATAAAAAAAAAGAGATTATTCAGGGGCAAAGTTGACAATATGAAAAAAAAAAAAAAACTGGGCAGGTCTAAGATCAAACATTTATTACAAAGTTGGCCAGGTGTGGGTGGTTGGGTGGGCGAGATGCGACCTTCACATTATCGTGGTGTGTGCACGGCTGAGCGACGCCTGTTATTCCAAGGGCGTGTGTGGTTATCGTAGCTGCCGACAGGGAAAATGGTTATGATTCTCTCTCTCTCTCTCTCTCTCTCTCTCTCTCTCTCTCTCTCTCTCTCTCTCTCTCTCTCTCTCTCTCTCTCTCTCTCTCTCACACACACACACACACACACACACACACACACACACACACACACACACACACACACACACACACACACACACACATATTCTATT
>NC_087161.1:17158522-17163522 GCF_035594125.1 Scylla paramamosain
GAGAGAGAGAGAGAGAGAGAGAGAGAGAGAGAGAGAGAGAATATGTATCTTAAAACTACTGCCTCAAAAAATGAATATGAAAATTAACATATAGATAAATAAAAGAGTTTACAGCTTATTAACCATATTTATCTTTATCCTGTATTGTGATGTGTTTAGTAGTAGTAGTAGTAGTAGAAGTAGTAGCAGTAGTAGTAGTAGTAGTAGTAGGTAGAAGTAGTAGTAACGGTAGTAGTATTGTTTAAGGTTCCTCTATCTCTTTTTTTTTCTGTGTCTCTTTCGTTTGCTGTTGTTAAAGTGTTATTTAGTCTGAAGGATATTTTTTTAGTAGGTGTGAGGGTTGTTGTCTTTCTTCTCTGGGTGGAGAGGGAGTGGAAGGGAAGAGTGCAGTGGACTTGTGGTGTTATCGCTGTTGTTGTTGTTGTTGGTGGTGGTGGTGGTGGTGGTGTTGCTGCTGTTGTTATTGTTGTTGTTGTTGTTGTTGTTGTTGTTTTCCCTTCTCTTCTTTCATTCATCATATTTTTTTTCTTTTAATTATCAGTTCAATTCAATCATAATACATTCTCCCCTTGTTTGTTCTCTCTCTCTCTCTCTCTCTCTCTCTCTCTCTCTCTCTCTCTCTCTCTCTCTCTCTCTCTCTCTCTCTCTCTCTCTCTCTCTCTCTCTCTTACAAATGTTCAAGGCTACATCAACATTATCTTGTCTCGCCATTGTTCGTCCTCATGAGAAGTTCTTTCCCCAAGGTGATGTTCCTCTCTCTCTCTCTCTCTCTCTCTCTCTCTCTCTCTCTCTCTCTCTCTCTCTCTCTCTCTCTCTCTCTCTCTCTCTCTCTTCCTCGGCCCTCTCACTTAATCTCTCTCACCGCTCCCCTCTCTCTCTTCCACTCACTTTTTTTACTATCCCCATCACGTCCATTCTTACCTTCTCCTCCTCTCCCTCTTTGCTTGTCTCCTCCTCCTCCTCCTCCTCCTCCTCCTCCTCCTCCTCCTCCTCCTCCTCCTCCTCCTCCTCCTCCTCTCTGCCCTCTCAGATTAACGGTGTGTTGACTATATATATATGTACACACACACACACACACACACACACACACACACACACACACACACACACACACACACACACACACACACACACAGGTAGACGCTAACCCCCTTTTCTTCACTAATTGCAGGTGCGTCTAATTGATTAAAGGTGAGTTAAGTAAGTGATTTATGATTATACAGGTTCTGTCTATCTATATTTATTTTTTCGTATTTTTGTTCTCTTTCTTCCTTTCGTTCTCTTGTTTTTTTTTTCTTTTCGTTCTCTCCTTCTTTGTTTCTTTCCTTTGTTTTCTTCCTTCTGTACTCCTTTTTATGGGTGTTCAGGCCTGGTTATTAAGAAGCTTTGGTTGAAGTTTGCTTTTTTTCCAGCTTCTTTTCTTTTCTTTTTTCTTTTTTTTCTTTCTGTTACCTTAATATTTTTTTGGCTTTATTATTTTTTTTTCATTTTTGTTTGTCATCTTTGTTGCTGTTCTTCATCTTCTAGTTCTTGTTCTTGTTTTAGTTCATCTTCATTTTTTTTCTTACTTTTTTCTTTTTTCGTACTTCTTCTTTTCTTCTTCTTCTTCTTCTTCTTCTTCTTCTCCTTCTTCTTCTTCTTCTTCTTCTTCTTCTTATTATTATTATTATTATTATTATTATTATTATTATTATCATCATTATTATTATTGCTGTTATTGATGTTGTTGTTGTTGTTGTTGTTGTTGTTGTTGTTGTTGTTGTTGTTGTTGTTGTTGTTGTTGTTGTTGCTGCTGTTTTTATTGTTACTGCTGCAACAACAACAACAACAACAACAACTACTACTACTACTACTACTACTACTACTACTACTACTACTACTACTACTACTACTACTACTACTACTACTATCACTACCACCACCACCACCACAACCACTAACACCACAGTCGCTACTGCTACTACTTTTACTGCTACTATTACTGCTACTACTTTCACCACTGGTACAACTATTGCTATTATCTTAAGAAGGTTGTATTAGTTATTTAACAGTAGTCAGGTTTTATATCACTCATTGTCTCCACTTGTGACCTTTTAACTTGTTTTGGTCTCTGCTTGGCTTCTTGTCACTCTTCATTGTGTGTTTGTTTGTTTGTTTGTTTGTTTGTTTGTTTGTTTTTTTCTCTGTCAACTTTCTGCCCCTTTGTCTGTATATATTTCTGTTTGTCCGTCTGTTGTCTGCCTGTCGGTCTGTATGTATGTATGTATGTATATAGTACAGTATGTTTTTTTTTTTTTTTTGTATGTATGTATATATGTACGTTTGTTTGTTTGTTTATTTTTTGTTTGTTTATTTGTATATATGTATGTGTATATCTCCGTGTGTGTATGTGTGTGTGTGTGTGTGTGTGTGTGTGTGTGTGTGTGTGTGTGTGTGTGTGTGTGTTGAATTCTTTCCTTCATGGTCTTAAAGTTCGTGATTCTCTCTCTCTCTCTCTCTCTCTCTCTCTCTCTCTCTCTCTCTCTCTCTCTCTCTCTCTCTCTCTCTCTCTCTCTCTCTCTCTCGTTCAGTATATCCTTTCTCTTATTACTTTTACTTCTTCATCCCTGTTTTGTCGTCTTGAGAAGAAAATTATAAAAATTATCAATTTTATACATTTTATACATACATAATTATACAATTATCACCCAAAACTTCAAAACTCGTTGGTATAAAATCAAGAGCCGAAAGTCCTCATTAGATACAAGGCTCACCTGTCACTTTCCTCAGGTATGAAGTATTGCTTTAATATTACCTCTTTATCTGTCTAATTTCACCTCATCAGGATAATGTTCTGTTCTTCCTTTTCTATGTTTAGTAAATGTGTTTTGTTTATAAATTGTTAGGTTTTTGTCCTTCAAATTAACTCCTTTTGCCTCCTGCATGTGAATTTTTGGTTTTGCTTTCACTTTTCTTCTGTCTTGTGGGTCAATATATATATATATATATATATATATATATATATATATATATATATATATATATATATATATATATATATATATATATATATATATATATATGTATATATTTTTTTTTCTTTCTTTTTTATCTACAGGTGGTAGTTTCTAGTGATATGTATGCTTGATGTACTTAGGTATGCTGCTGTACGTTACACTCCCAGTACACATTTTTTTCATTCAACATTACACGCAAAAGAACAGAAGGAAAAACAAGATGTAACATAGCTCTTGAGCCTTACACTTTAGTACATCCCTCTTACAGCTTAGTTCTTCAGTTTGATACACCGGAGGCTGTTAGTAATACTGTATAGAACACACTTCTCAGGTCTTCACTTTCATACGCCATAACACACCTTGTCTCACCGGCCCACCACACCACAGCATACCACAACACACCAGAGCATGCCACAGCACACCACAGCACACCCCAGCACACCCCAGCACACCACAGCACACCCGCAGCACACCCCAGCACACCCCAGCACACCCCCAGCACACCACAGCACACCCCAGCACACCCCAGCACACCCCCAGCACACCACAGCACACCCCCAGCACACCACAGCACACCACAGCACACCCCCAGCACACCCCCAGCACACCCCAGCACACCCCCAACACACCCCAGCACACCCCAGCACACCACAGCACACCCCCAGCACACCCCCAGCACACCCCAGCACACCCCAGCACACCCCCAGCACACCCTAGCACACCCCCAGCACACCCCAGCACACCCCCAGCACACCCCAGCACACCCCAGCACACCCCAGCACACCACAGCACACCCCCAGCACACCCCAGCACACCCCCAGCACACCCCAGCACACCCCAGCACACCCCCAGCACACCCCAGCACACCACAGCACACCACAGCACACCCCCAGCACACCCCAGCACACCCCCAGCACACCCCAGCACACCCCAAGCACACCCCAGCACACCCCAGCACACCACAGCACACCCCAGCACACCCCAGCACACCCCAAGCACACCCCAGCACACCCCCAGCACACCCCAGCACACCACAGCACACCCCAGCACACCCCAGCACACCCCCAGCACACCCCAGCACACCACAGCACACCACAGCACACCCCCAGCACACCCCAGCACACCCCCAGCACACCCCCAGCACACCCCAGCACACCCCAAGCACACCCCAGCACACCCCCAGCACACCACAGCACACCACAGCACACCACAGCACACCCCGGCATGCCACAGCACATCGCCCGACACCTGCGTTACTCTGCACAGACTCATTACAGTTCTTAATAAAATCCAGTTAAGTAAATTCCTCCACGAAGATTCCTCCCTGAACATTTCACCTTTAATAATTCTTCCCATGATAAATTCCTTGAACCTAACCTGACCTGACATAACCTGATTTATCTCAGGGAAATCATTTTCGGGTGAAATGTTATGAAGGGAATGTTAATTACACTCACGAGGATTCCCTCCACGAAAATATTAACCAACATGATTCTTCTCGATAATAAATTCCCCTTATGTAACCTAAGCTAACGTAACGTAACCTAATTAACCGTGGGAATTATTATGGAAGAAACCTTGTGAGTCAGATGTTAAAAGTTAATAATTACATTAATGAAGATTTCTCGAAGATTTCCCATGATAAACTCCATAATCTAACCTATTCTAATATAATGAAACTCAACCTAACTTAATCTATCCTACGGGGAAAGTATTTTCAGGGATATGTTTTGAGCATAAGAAAATATGAAAAGCAGCAAGAAGCTATCAGGCCTACAGGTGGCAGTCACTGTATGAAACATACCTACCTATTTTCACCTATTATCCCCATCCATGAATTTGTCTGATCTGATTACTGAGTCCATTCCATTTATTTAACTCTATGCTTGAGAATCAATTCCTTTCTTTCTCTTTTTTTAAATCTAACATTTTTTTTTTTTTTTTTTTTTTGCAGGGGTGAAATGTTCACTGGGAAAATTTACCTTGGAGAACTTACAGTATATG
>NC_087161.1:17168522-17183522 GCF_035594125.1 Scylla paramamosain
TTGCCTGGCTATGTATGTACCTGCCTATATTTGTATACCTGCCTGCCTGTTAATTTACCTGTCTGCTTATCCATCTTTCCGTCTGCTTTCTATATCTTTATATTAATTTGTATATCTGTCTATCTATCTATATATCTGTCTATTTATCTATCTATCTATATATCTATCTATCTATCTATCTATTTATCTTTTTATCTATTTAGCTATCTATCTATCTATCTGTCTGTGTATCTATGTATCTATCTATGTATCTATCTATTTATTTGCCTGTCTGTCTGCTCATTTGTCTGTCTGACTCTGTCTATCTATTTGTCTGTCTGTTAATTAGTCATTCCACTACCTATCTACCCACCCACCCACCCACACACACACACACACACACACACACACACACACACACACACACACACACACACACACACACACACACACACACACACACACACACACACACACACACACACACACACACACACACATACAGTTATCGTCCTTAACAGTGTACAGGTTACCTATGCAAGACCTACTCGTGGCCTTCCAGCCTACCTAATGACCTGTATTCTGTGATGGCTTATGGTAATACCTGGTGGTCGATATATACGTTGGTTTACCTGAGTGAGTTACCTGTGTACCTGTTCTCGCCTGGCAGGTTATGTTAATGATCCGTTACTTAGCGGTTAATGTTTTTTTTTTCCTTTACTCGACTGTCCTTGTGGTTTATTTGTATTGTATTATGTATAGTATTGTTTGTTCGTGTGTTGTGCGCCTTTCAGTTGGCGTCATATGATCTCGTTGGTGCGGGATCTAAATGCTATCAGTCAGTCAGTCAGCCAATCAGTCAGTTCTCTCCTAAACAGTGACCTGAGGCCTTACTTATGCAATTAGCCACTTTTACCTGCCCGCACCTGGCAACAAGAGACCTGAGTAACCCATTAGACTCAATTGCACTTAGCCACAGGTGTAGGAGAGAAAGGGAGAGGAACACAAAGCAACACAAGCGAAGGCCAAACCGCAGCAGTACTGTCTGATGTTACGAGGCAGTTTGTGGTAAGCTTCACTATCAAAACTAAAGCAATTCATGGAGGATAGTAAAGGGGAAGGAGAGAGCTAGTAGAAAGTGAATGGGAAAGAAGAGAATCATATAGGTAAAGAGAGGTAAGGGAAAATTAGAGAGTTTATAAAAAAATTAACAGACAGAGAAGAGAATAGTAAAAGTAAAAGCATATGAAGGGAAAAGGATAAAAAGTGAATGGGGAGAGAGAAGAGAATGATATAGGCAAGGAAAGGTAAAGGAAAATTAGAAGGACTGTAGAGAGGGAGTAGGAAGATAGGAGAATAATAAAAGAAAACGAGAATGATGGTAGAGAGTGAATGGAGATAGATAAGAAAATAATATAGGTAAAGGGAGGTCAGTGGAAAGAAGAGAGATAACAGTGAGTGAGATGGAAGAGGGCGAGAGAAGCAGCACGACCTGGATCATGATCATGAGTGAGCTGGCAGAGGGTGGGAGAGGCAGTTACCTTAGATCATGAGTGAGGTGGGAGTTGGGGAGAGTGAGTTGAGAGAGGCAGTGAGTGCTACCTAGGCCATGAATTAGTGAGATGGGAGAAGGTGGGAGAGGGAGAAAGGAAGGGAGAGGCAGTGAGCGCTGGCAGGGTCATGGGTGAGTGAGTTGGGAAGCTGTGGAAAAAGTTGAAGTGCCTGACAGGTCAAGTGTGGCTGTGGTGTCGCCCCACTCCACTGTGACCCGCGTGCTTCTGGGAGGTGAGGTGAGGCCAGGGTAGGTCACCAGGCCACGTGACTTGCATCTGGATATTTTCTTTTGTGTCATTTTGAATAGAAATAAAGACAGATAGACAAAAGACAGAAACGTAGATAGATAGACAGACATATAGATAGATAGATTGATTGATAAATAGATATACAGATACATAGATGAAAAGATAGATAGATATATATATATATATATATATATATATATATATATATATATATATATATATATATATATATATATATATATATATATATATAGATAGATAGATAGATAGATAGATAGATAGATAGATAGATAGATAGATAGATAGATGAATGGATAGTTAGGTATATAGATATACGGATAGATAGATAGATGGATAGATGAATAAATAGATAGATAGACAGATAGATAGACAGGTAGACAGATAGATAGATAGATACATAGATAGATAGATAGATAGATAGATAGATAGATAAATAGATAAATAGATAGAGAGAGAGAGAGAGAGAGAGAGAGAGAGAGAGAGAGAGAGAGAGAGAGAGAGAGAGAGAGAGAGAGAGAATAGACACATGAAATTATAATTATCCACAGCGTGAACTAGATTTTTTATATTTGCAACGTTAGAAAAATAGTTTAGAGAGAGAGAGAGAGAGAGAGAGAGAGAGAGAGAGAGAGAGAGAGAGAGAGAGAGAGAGAGAGAGAGAGAGAGAGAGAGAGAGAGTATGCCAAAAAAATAATAATAATGGTCTTTTATACTTCTCTTTGTTACTTAATAATATTATCTGACATATTTTATTTTTTCTATGTGTCAGCAAATTATATCATGAATTTTTCCCATTATCTCCTTCTCCCAATTTTTTTCCTTCCATTTTGTCACCCCCACTTTTTCACCCCTCCTCCTCCTCCTCCTCCTCCTCCTCCTCCTCCTCCTCCTCCTCCTCCTCCTCCTCCTCCTCCTCCTCCTCCTCCTCCTCCTCCTCCTCCTCCTCCCCTTCATTAATTTTTTTTCGTGTATATTTCTTATACGATTTTTTCTCTTTAGATTTTATTTTCTTTTTTTTTCATCCTCTTCCAAACTTCAGAATTACACAAACTTACAAAAACACATACAAATGCATTCTCTCTCTCTCTCTCTCTCTCTCTCTCTCTCTCTCTCTCTCTCTCTCTCTCTCTCTCTCTCTCTCTCTCTCTCTCTCTCTCTCTCTCTCTCTCTCTCTCTCTCTCTCTCTCTCTCTCTCTCTCTCTCGGGGCAGAGGTCAATGGCGCCTGTTTGACCAGTGTCTCTCACTTTTCTCTCTTACCTGTTTGTTTCTACCTCTTCGTCTTTTCATTCTTTCCTCCTTTCCCTTTCTCTAATTTTCAGTAGTTATCTTTCCCTGGATAGATAGAGAGAGAGAGAGAGAGAGAGAGAGAGAGAGAGAGAGAGAGAGAGAGAGAGAGAGAGAGAATGTGTGTGTGTGTGTGTGTGTGTGTGTGTGTGTGTGTGTGTGTGTGTGTGTGTGTGTGTGTGTGTGTGTCTGCAGAGGAAGTGAAAATGAAAACGGCTTCGGCCCCGTAAGAAAATAATTAGTATTAGAAACTGGGTGTTGGGTAAGAGAGAGAGAGAGAGAGAGAGAGAGAGAGAGAGAGAGAGAGAGAGAGAGAGAGAGAGAGAGAGAGAGAGAGAGAGAGAGAGAGAATCGGTCTAGATCACGTGTAAGAAAAACAGGAATTTTTAGTGTCATCGTTTTGTTTATCTCTCTCTCTCTCTCTCTCTCTCTCTCTCTCTCTCTCTCTCTCTCTCTCTCTCTCTCTCTCTCTCTCTCTCTCTCTCTCTCTCTCTCTCTGCATTTTCAAAATACCCCAAAAATAAACAAAAAGGAAAGAAAACGAAAATACAACCTTCAATAAAGCAACCAACTAAATGCAGAGAGAAGGAAAGAAAAACAAAAACGGCACAAAGAAGGAAATAAGTAATGAAATAAAAACAGATAGAAATAGAAATAAATAAAGAGAAATAGAAGTAAATAAACAGATTACCTCACCTGACCTGCTAATCAAGTGACACCTGCGCACCTTTACTAATTAGCGTACCATCACCACCTTGACTGTCTGTATGTGTGTGTGTGTGTGTGTGTGTGTGTGTGTGTGTGTGTGTGTGGCGGCCACGACCATACCACGACTACACACCTCGTCGGGTCGTCCTTCCTCGGGGTCGTGGGAGTATCAGACAACGAGTGACATTTGTTTTACGTACTGCTGTGTCATAATTATTTTTTTCTTATTTTGTTTTATTTATCTATTTATTTATTTTTATTTATTTATTTATTTACTTATTTATTTATTATTATTTTTTTTTTTTTTTCTGGTGGTGGGTTTGGGTTGTTACTTCTTTTATAATGTGTCCTTTGTTGCTTGTGACTGTAATGTTTAGTTTTTTTTTTTTTTTTTTTTTCCTCGCTTTAAATCTGATTTTTTTTTTTTGTTGTCATGATTTTGGTTGTTTTATTAATTTATTTATTTTACTCATTATTTGTTGATTTATTTATTTTATCATTTTATTTTATTTTTATCTATTTCATTTTATCCATTTATTTACTGTGTGTGTGTGTGTGTGTGTGTGTGTGTGTGTGTGTGTGTGTGTGTGTGTGTGTGTGTGTGTGTGTGTGTGTGTGTGTGTGTGTGTGTTCCTTTAGATCCCGATGCGTTATTTTCATCTGCTGTTGCTCGTTGCAAAACGTTACAAGAAAGAAAGAAACGAAAGAATGTAGAAAACTGGAAGAAAGAGAAAAAGAGACGAAACGTTAAAAGAGTCAGATTAACTGAAGTTTGTGGCGCCGCTACGTAAAAAGAAAAAAAAAAGAAAGAAAAGAAAAGACACCACCAAAACAAAAACAGACCAATAAATCACGACAAACCACCTTTTGAACTCGACATTTCCACCATTTATACTTATGTACAGTATATCCATTTCAAGAGAGGAGTATTGAGACACTTGAGAAAATAAAGCGACATTTCTCTCGGTTCCTTTCTTCTTATTATTCCTACTGGAGCGGTATTTACCCTTCCCTGGAATGTGAAACAATTTCCGACACTAAAGACAATGTGTGAAGTCCTTAAGACCGTCTGTAAGGAAATAAGAGATGGAAAGAATAGATTTTTGCTAAAGAGTTAAGAGGGATTTTTATTTTTTCCTTTGACTGATCTTAGTGACATACGTAATGAAGCACAAATCACGGAGCCTTGAGGATTGTGAGTCTGTCTGAAGAAGGAAAAGTATTGTAGAATGGTATACAGGGCGGGGTTCGCTAAGTGCTTGGGCGTGGTGTGTGCTGGTGGTGGAAGGAGGCCGTTCAGTGCGTGGTGGAGCAGAGGGATGGGTGGGTGGAGTGTTCAGGTGGGTATGTGGATTATTAATTTTCAGGGGTCAGTGTTGTAATAAATTGTTTCGCCTCTGTGTGTGTGTGTGTGTGTGTGTGTGTGTGTGTGTGTGTGTTTGCGTGTGTTTATCCACCCACAAGACATCCCCCTGCACTTTCCCCTCCCTTCCTTTCCCCTCGAATGGCGGACATAATCGCTTCATTCCTTTATGTATCACCAGCTTCCCCTCCCTCCCACCAACTCCCCTCCTCCTTCTTCCTTCCTCCTCTTCTCCTTCCCTCCCACGCTTTCTTCCGTACCATCCCGTCCTCTCTTCCCTTCCTCCACCTTCCTCTGTCTCAATCTCTCTCATCCTGTTCACCATTCTCCGATATCTCCTTCCATCCTGCCTCCTTTTCTTCCTTTCTTCATTCCTTTCTTTTCCTTCCTTTCCTTGTCACATCCTTCCCGCTTCCCTCCCACCGCAATCCTTCACACACTGCTCCATCCTGTCAGTCCCGCCCCTCCATGCCACGCCCCGCCTCGCCCCGTCACAGCTGTCTTGAATCCTGCTGTCTGGAAGGTCGCCAAGAGATCCACAGTCTCTCTCTCTCTCTCTCTCTCTCTCTCTCTCTCTCTCTCTCTCTCTCTCTCTCTCTCTCTCTCTCTCTCTCTCTCTCTCTCTCTCTCTCTAGTGATTTTTGTTTGTTTGGGATATTTTTTATGCTAGAGAGAGAGAGAGAGAGAGAGAAATTCAAGTTTGTAAGGAAATAGTTTTACAAAATATTTTTCATAAACATGAACCGTAATGCATTGAGAGATCCACAGAACCACAGGACGAGACTGTGTGTGTGTGTGTGTGTGTGTGTGTGTGTGTGTGTGTGTGTGTGTGTGTGTGTGTGTGTGTGTGTGTGTGTGTGTGTGTGCAGCAGTAACCGACGGACGAGGTGAAAGGCGCCGACGGCTACACACACACACACACACACACACACACACACACACACACACACACACACACACACACACACACACACACACACACGTCCCTTCACCCACTCCCTCAGGCCAGGTGCTTAAGGAGAAGGGAGGAGTGTGGCGCAGAAGGCAGTGGTGGTGGTGCTGGAGGTGGTGGTGGTGGTGGTTGTGGCGTCGTCAGTGCCGGTGGTGGTGGTGGTGAAAGGGAGGGAGGTTCAGATTTCTTCCATTCATTCATCGATTTTACATATTTCTGTAAATCTCTCTCTCTCTCTCTCTCTCTCTCTCTCTCTCTCTCTCTCTCTCTCTCTCTCTCTCTCTCTCTCTCTCTCTCTCTCTCTCTCTCTCTCTCTCTCTCTCTCTCTCTCTAGGATAACAAGTTCAGAATCATTACTATTATTATATACCTGTTCTAGTTTTGTTCTCCTTGGTGTCTGGTGTAGTTTAGTTTTCTTTTATTTTTTTCTTTCTTAACTTTTACACATCACTCATTGTTCTGCGGTGCGGTCAGGCAAGTTTTTACGTTAGTGATAATGAAACAAAAAAAAAAAAAAAAAGCGATTGTGGCTTGCGTTGACATCATTGCCTCAAAATTTCAAGAAGTAACAAGTATATCTTCCAGTTATTTTTATAGATGCAAGTACATTTTTCTTCTATCACTGGCTCGTATACTTGAAGTCTGGCTTTCATAAGGACTAATTTTAATGGACACAAAGATGGTAAGTTGGGTTTCCATGACGTCTTATCGCCATTAATGATGCATAATATCTGTCGCTCTATCTCTGTCATCATGGAAACAGCCTTAAAAACCCAGTAGCTTTCAGTGGAGCCTGTTAAAAGCAGTTAAGACCAAGCGCCAAAACTCTAGAGAATACGGTTCTTTCTTCACGTTCAGTGGAGTCAGTAACTGGAGAGAGAGAGAGAGAGAGAGAGAGAGAGAGAGAGAGAGAGAGAGAGAGAGAGAGAGAGAGAGAGAGAGGGACTAATAAGCCGTGCAACCCCTTAAGGAAAAATAAGAACGCTAGACGAAAGAATGAGGATGGTGATGAGTACAGGCAGAAGGTAATACATACATCACTCACAATCCACTTTATGTATTTCAAGGCTCGTATCAATTTCCTTGTTATAACGTGAAGGATAACGAGTCTTATGGTGATAAAAAAAAGGGGGAGAAAAAAAAACATGACAGCAGAAATAGCACAGTTCACGTTGACCACAAGCAACTACTGTGCGTGCCAGACAGTTATCGCGCATCAGGCAGCTGTGGGTAAACAAGCGCCCCCGAGCGTCGTGCAGGCAGGGAAGGTTATCGTTCCTGGCACCTTTTTTCCTCCCTCAGGGCCAGTTTCAGAGCAGCTGCCGCGGGAGGTGTCATGTGTGCCGGTGTGGCGGAGATTGATGCTCGGAGGTAATGAAGGAGACTGATCGTTGTGGTGGAGATTGAAATAAAAGTGTTGAGTGAATCTTTTCACTGGAGGAGGTGAAGGGCTAATGGGTTATGGTGGGAGGGATCATTTCAGTTATGGTTATCATCTCTAATTTCGTCATTATTATTATTATTATGATTGTCCACACTGTCTTCCTGTTTAACATTTCCACACTTCATTTTTCTTTTCGTCACCTTGCAAACTCGTCTCTACTGCCAGTGCTACTATTGCATAATGACGATGATGATAACATTGGTAATGATAATAGTAATAATAATGATAATAATGATAATGATAATAACATTAACAATAATGATGATAACAACAACAACAATAATAATGTATAAGAAGAGGAGAAAGAAGAGGAAAGGAAAAGAAAAAGAAAGGAAGAAGAAAGAAAAAAGAAAAAGAAGAAGAAAAAGAAAAAGAAAAAAACAGGAAGAAGAAGAAAAGAGGAAGATGAAGAAAAGTGACAGTCATTACAACAATAACAGCTCACTAACCAACCACACGTGTTCTAATAACCAAACAAATAACGATAATTTCCCCACCAACTTCTTGAGCCAGATTAAAGTTAGGCCAGTTGATTGTGCTCGCATCAAAGCGTGTCAACTATTAGCTAGACTGGAGCTTGAATCATTCCTGTAGTGACTCACAAGACTCGCCCCTACTTGACCAAGGCTGCATGATTAACACACCTTGCTTCTCTGAGAAATGTTTGCCTTCCTCATATCTGTCTGGCCTGGGAGCGTGAAGGTGGCGGTGGTGGTGGTACATTACTTATCCAGCTGTTAGTCAGAGGAGCACTGACCTAGAGCATAAACAACGAAAATAAGGATACATTGGTGTGACCGTCCCAAAAGAAAAGTAAAGGAGAATCATCTAAAATTGAAGAATAAGTGTCTTGAAACCTCTCTCTTAGAACAGTTCAGGTCATAGGGAGGAGGAAATACAGCAGCAGGCAGGGAGTTCCACATTTCTCCTCTGCAGTGTTGTTTGTTTACCAATTTCACTCAAGCTTAGTTAATTACCAAAACGCACTTGTGTTACATTAGACGCACTTCGCTAATTTTCTAGGACTCTTCGTCATTATTTCCTTTCTCCTCTTTTCTCTACTATTTCCCTCTTATTAGCTTACTTTATCTTAGCTACCTTCGTTTGTCATCATTAACTTTTTTTAATCTCTCTCTCTCTCTCTCTCTCTCTCTCTCTCTCTCTCTCTCTCTCTCTCTCTCTCTCTCTCTCTCTCTCTCTCTCTCTCTCTCTCTCTCTCTCTCTCTCTCTCTCTCAGCTGATTCTTTCTTTTCCTCCAGTAACGTTCCTCTTTCCCTCCTCTTTCCTTTTGTTTTTTCTCCCTCACTTTCTTCCCACCCTCCCTCCCTCCTAAAAACCGTGGGAGAATCAATCAAAGCATCACACCTTTTACACCTGTCTGTTAATTCTACGAGTGAAGGGGATGACGTATTGATATTACCTTGATGGGTGCGTTAACTCTCTCTCTCTCTCTCTCTCTCTCTCTCTCTCTCTCTCTCTCTCTCTCTCTCTCTCTCTCTCTCTCTCTCTCTCTCTCTCTCTCTCTCTCTCTCTCGTCACGCGTTACTCTTATCTGGATCAACACAAACATGTTTTTCGATCGAGTTAGTATTTTCCACAGAGTAACATTTTTTCTCTCCTTTCCTCTGTTTTCACTAATTTTCCGCCCTAGTGATGCTTGGAAGTGAGTGAGGCTGGGAGTGTTTGGTGGTGAGACTGAGAGTGTTTGGTGAGACTGAGAGAGATTGGTGAGTGAGGCAGGGAATGTTTGGTGAGGATTATTTTTTTAGGTGTGGACGGAATCGAGTTCTGTAATGAAGGATAGCGTGACTGAAGGCTCTCAGATCGATCCTCTGACCACGTGTCCCATTCCCTCTGGCTGTAGCTTCTGTGTGCGTGTGTTCGTAATGTTGTTGTGGTGGTGATGATGGTGGTAATGGTGCTGGGGGTAATAGAGGTAATAATAGTGGTGCTGGTGGTGGTGATAGTAGTAGTAGTAGTAGTGGTAGTAGTAGTAGTAGTAGTAGTAGTAGTAGTAGTAGTAGTAGTAGTAGTAGTAGTAGTAGTACCTAAGAACATAAGAAATAAGGGAAGCTGCAAGAAGCAACCAGGCTTACACGTGGCAGTCCCTGTATGAAACACACCTACCTATTTCCATCTGCTATCCCCATCCATAAACTTGTCTAATCTTCTCTTAAAGCTCTCTAGTGTCCTAGCACTAACTACATGATTACTGAGTCCGTTCCACTCATCTACCACTCTATTTGAGAACCAATTTTCCTATCTCCTTCCTAAACCTAAATTTTTCAAGCTTGAACCCGTTATTTCTTGTTCTACCCTGGTTGCTGATCCTAAGAATTTTGCTTACATCTCCCTTGTTATAACCCTTATACCACTTAAAGGCTTCTATCAGGTCCCCTCTTAACCTACGTCTCTCTAAAGAATGTAAATTTAACAGCTTCAACCTCGCCTCGTAAGGAATACTCCTCATCCCCTGTATCCTTTTAGTCATTCTCCTCTGTACTGATTCTAATAGACCTATATCTTTCCTGTAATGTGGGGACCAGAACTGCACCGCGTAGTCTAGATGAGGTCTGACCAGCGCCAAGTATAACTTACTACTAATATTACTAATATTACTTCCGGCCTTCTACTTTTAACACTCCTAAAAGTAGTACTGTACTCCTAGTAGTACACTCCTAGTTTAACACTCCTAGTAGTAGTACTGTAGTACTACTACTAGTACTACTAGTAGTAGTAGTACTAGTACTACTACTACTAGTAGTACTACTACTAGTAGTAGTGGTTGTTGTTGTTGTTGTTGGTGGTGGTGGTGGTGGTGGTGTTGGTAGAATCAGCGCAACGGTAGGATGAGCTCCTGGAGGAAGCCCGAGCCATCCAGAAGAGGCTGCCAAGACCATCAGGAAACCAACAAGGGCAGGAAGACAAAGCCCGTAATTTCGCTGGCAATATGCGGCAAGGACAGGTGTCCAGGGCTCTGCGGGCACTTAATGAACAGCAGTCAGGTGGAGTGTTGCCCCTCACCAGGGAAACCATCCACCTGCTGAAGGAAAAACATCCTCCCCCCAGTGACGAGGAGGGCCTCAGGATGCAGGGGCCTTTCCATAAGCCCAATGATGTCATCTACGAGGTGATAACTGGAGAGATGATCTGGAAGAAGTCTCTCCAGACACACGGCAGTGCTGGTCCCTCAGGACTAGACGCTAGAGGGTGGCGTCGCCTGTTGAGCGGCGCACTCAGTGGCAGCGCCGCTAACGACCTATGCGGCGCCCTGGCAGCACTGGCGAGGAAGCTTGCCACCACAAATTGTCACCACGTCGAGGCTCTCACCGCATGCCGATTAATCCCGCTGGACAAAAAGCCGGGATGCAGACCAATTGGCATCGGCGAGGTGATAAGACGCATCGTGGGTAAATGCGTCATGACGGTGGTCAAGGACGACGTAAGGAGGGCAGCGGGGAACCTGCAAGTATGTGCAGGACAGCAGGCAGGAGGGGAAGCCGCCATCCACGCTATGAGGGAAATGTTCAGTGAAGACAATTGTGAAGCGGTGTTATTAGTGGACGCCAAAAACGCTTTCAACACTATTAACAGAAAAACAATGCTTCACAACATTCGAGTAAAATGTCCCTCTCTGGCACAATATGTAGAAAACACATATAGTGACCCCTCGGATTTGTACATATGTAGTAATAGTGGTAATAGTGTTAAGGTGTTAAAGTCCATGGAAGGGACAACACAAGGTGACCCAGTGGCCATGGCGATGTACGCCCTCGGACTTTCAGTGCTGCAACAAGTTATCTCATATGAGAAAACGAGTGTGAAGCAAGTGGCGTACGCGGATGACCTGTCAGGGGCCGGCAAAATAACAGACTTGAAAAAATGGTGGGGCTTAGTGAACGACAATGGTCCCATCATAGGGTACACACCCAATGCCGCTAAGTCCGTCCTTATTGTAAAGCCTGAACACTATGACAGTGCAGTGGATAGCTTCAGTGGCAGTGGAGTTATAATAACAAAGGATGGACAACGGCATCTGGGTGCTGTCATCGGAACAGAGGAGTTCAAGAAGGAGTACATAGGAGAAAAGGTGAAGGAGTGGATACATGAGGTGGAAGTCCTGTCTGACATGGCCAGGACTGAGCCTCATGCAGCCTACTCTGCCTACACCCACGGCTTGCAGCATCGATGGAGATTCGCCATGCGCACCATCCCAGGCATCAGCCCTCTCCTTACACCACTGGAGGTCTCGATAAGGAACACCTTCCTCCCAGCGTTACTGAGATACCACACCATCGGAGATGGGGAAAGGGCGCTGCTCGAACTTCCACCAAGACTGGGCGGGATGGGAATCACCTCCCCTGAGAAGTTGGCGACTGTGGAGAACCTCAACTCCCTCAAGCTCACCAGGTCCCTCACAGAGAAGATCATTGCTCAGGACGCACATGGTGAAATAGCCCAAAGTGCAGTCACTGAGCAAGGACGAATTATATCTAGAGATAGGCAACAACATCAACGAAACTGTCTCGAAGACCTGATAAACATCCTGCCTGCAACCACAGTGAGAAAAATCCTCACTGCACAGGAAACGGGAGCCTCTAACTGGCTAACGTCACTGCCCATCAGAGCGAAGGGCTTCAGCCTCAACAAACAAGAATTTGTCGACGCCATTGCTCTGAGGTACGGCTGGCCGATGGAAGGACTCCCCAGTACTTGTGTGTGTGGCTCCCCCAATGACGTCAACCACACCATGACGTGCAAAAAGGGGGATTCGTATGTATCAGGCACGATGAGGTGAGAGATCTGACCGCCAGCATGCTCAGGGAGGTGTGCCACGATATCTCCACTGAACCGACCCTCCTGCCGCTAGACGGCGAGCACCTGCGCTACAGAACAGCCAACACCACCAACGAGGCTCGAGTCGACGTCAGTGCACGAGGGTTCTGGACAAGGGGACAGAAAGCATTCATGGACATACGGATCTTTGACCCGATGGCCGCCTGTCACCACGAACTCTCCCTGGAGGCCGCCCACCGCAAGAATGAGCAGGAGAAGATCCGAGCATATGGGGAGAGAATCCAACACGTTGACCAGGGCAGCTTCACACCTCTGGTCTTCACCACATCTGGCAGGGATGGGCTCCAAGGCTCAGTGCTTCTACTCAAGACTAGCCGACCTAATGGCAGAAAAGAAGCACCAGCCAAGGAGCCATGTCGTCGCATGGATGAGGTGCCGTCTCTCATTCTCCCTCCTCAGATCTGCCCTCCTGTGTCTCAGGGGGACAAGGCATTCCACTCCCATACCTGCAGACTTAGGAGGCCTCGACTGCGAGGCTACAGTGGTGGAGAGTGGCATAAGAGTAGATAGAGTAGAGGTAGAATGAATTTATAGTTAACAACTAATGTGTATATTATAGAGTATTAGATATGGTTGGATGCCACAGTCATTAGCGGGAGCTGGGGCTAATGACCTCCAAGTAATGGAGCCCCTAATTGACATATCAATAAACATGGGGTGGAGGTATTATTCTTTGTAGTGGTAGTAGTAGTAGTAGTAGTAGTAGTAGTGGTGGTGGTAGTGGTAATTGTAATAATGGTATTAATAGAATCAGTGCAACTAGTAATAGTAGTAGTAGTAGTAGTAGTAGTAGTAGTAGTATTAGTAGTAGTAGTAGTAGTGGTGGTGGTAGTGGTAGTGGTAATTGTAATAAAAGTATTAATAGGATCAGTGCAACAGTAGTAGTAGTAGTAGTAGTAGTAGTAGTAGTAGTAGTAGTAGTAGTAGTAGTAGTAGTAGTAGTAGTAGCAGCAGTAGTAGTGGTAGTGGTAATTGTAATAAAAGTATTAATAGGATCAGTGTAACAGTAGTAGTAGTAGTAGTAGTAGTAGTAGTAGTAGTAGTAGTAGTAGTAGTAGTAGTAGTTGTAGCAATATAAGTGGTAGTAATAATAATAGTGTTTACGTGTGTGTGTGTGTGTGTGTGTGTGTGTGTGTGTGTGTGTGTGCACGTCTCCATATCCTCCTCTCTCCTCGTTACCAGCCACTCCCTTCGCATCGACCGTCATCTGTCTAGCCATCCCCTCCCTTCCCTCTTGCTTCTTCCTTCGCCTGTACCTTTGCCTTCCTCACGCTCCATCGATCGAGACTTCCTTCAGGTGCATAAGGAGGACACCTGCGCCACACCTCAGTAACAGTCCCGTGAAAGCTGCCTGTTTACTGATGGATGCGAACCATGTAAGAGAACTCATGCTTTACAATTATTTATAAGTTGTCATTAATCTGTTCGTTTCCTTGCAGGGTTCCTAAAGCTCTGATGTGCGTGAGTGTGTGGAAGTGTGTGGTGGTCTTCTTGTACGAAGTGTGTTCCCGCGCATAGGTGTTTCAAGTTTTTATTTTATTTATTTATTTATTTTTTTTTTTTTTTTTGTTCGACTAGTGAAAGTTTATCTGGTTCTTGGAAGAAAATATGTTTGTGTATCTGGTGTATTTCCCGTTCTCTCTCTCTCTCTCTCTCTCTCTCTCTCTCTCTCTCTCTCTCTCTCTCTCTCTCTCTCTCTCTCTCTCTCTCTCTCTCTCTCTCTCTTTTTAGGAGGGTGGAGGGGGTGGATGGATAGGCGAAGGGGGTGGGCTGTTCCTGCAATCGTTATTTATATACCAAGGATGACGTAGCATACACGCGGATGCAAGTGAACAACAAATTTTAGATTCAACACTAGAAACAGTATTAGAAAGAAAACAATCAGTTTAAAGGAAGGGAAAGGTGTAATCTACGATATATTTAGATAGATAGATGGATAGATAAATAAGAAGGTTGATTGGTAAACAGATAAATAAGTAGATCCATAGTGTGTGTGTGTGTGTGTGTGTGTGTGTGTGTGTGTGTGTGTGTGTGTGTGTGTGTGTGTGTGTGTGTGTGTGTGTGTGTGTGTGTGTGTGTGTGTGTGTGTGTGTGTGTGTGTGTGTGTGTGTGTGTGTGTGTGTGTGTGTGTGTGTGTGTGTGTTCTGTGTCCCGGCTGATAGAGAGAGAGAGAGAGAGAGAGCTGCGGTAAGGGATGCATGAAAGCAAACACCACTACAACCTGTCACTGGTCCTGATAAGAAAGTCTCCGAAACCAGGTATGTGTGAGGTCGTGTTTCGCGGGGCGGGGCGGGTCAGCCTGGCGGTGAGGGGCGGCGGCGAGGCGGTCACACGGGGGTTATTTCCGGGTAGAAGCGGAAGACCCAGCCAAACCAGCACAAGAAAGAAAAATAAAAGGGGAAAAAATAAACATCTATGACCTTGTTGTTTAAATGTCGCAACCACAACTTGATGGAAGAAGCGGAGGAGGAGGAGGAAGAGGACGAAAAGGCGGACTAGAAAAGGAGGAGGATGGAATGTGTTATGAAACGTGGCAAAAATTAAATGGATAAAAAAAAGCGAATATCTTAGAGGCGATGTGATGTTGAC
>NC_087161.1:17188522-17191022 GCF_035594125.1 Scylla paramamosain
ACAAACACAACAGCCTGAGTTATTCCTTCATGACTACTACTTGTCCACCTGCAGCTGACCCCTATAACCTCCTCTTCCTCTTAGTCAAACTCTCACAATCTCCTTCTGCCCCTCCTTCTCCTAACACTCTTCTTTTTCTTCTTCAGGCAAGTACAAATCTTCTTTCAGTTCTTCTGCCATGATCTGCCTCTCCTGCTCTTTCCTTGCCTCCTCCTGCCGCTTGGCCTCGGCTTTGGTGCGGCGGGGTGGCGCGTCACACCACTCCCCGAACAGCTCACGACTCAGCGTTGTGAGGGCGTCCTCCTCCTCCCACTCCTCCTCGCAGTCCTTGGCTTGTTGGAGACTCTGCTGCTCCTCCTCTTCCTCACGCTCCTCCTTGCAGTCTTCAGCTTGTTGGGGACTCTGCTCTTCCTCCTCCTCCTCCTCCTCCTCCTCCTCCTTGGGGAGATTGACGTCCGCGTAGTCCTGCTGGTCTCGCTGGCCCTTCATGCGCATGGTGCTGGAGCCTTGACATTTCCTGTGGTCTTCTTTGGTGAGGGACGAGCGAGTAGGTGTGTCTTTCTTGGTCAGGAACGGGCAGGAAGCGGGGTCTTTCCTGTGGTCTTTCTTAGCCAAGGATGGACAGGAGGTGGGGTCTTTCCTGCGGTCTTTCTTAGTGAGGGACGAGCGAGCAGGTGTGTCTTTCTTGGTCAGAGATAGACAAGAAGTGGGGTCTTTCTTGGTGAGGGACGAGCGAGTAGGTTTGTCTTTCTTGGTGAGGGACGAGCGAGTAGGGGTGTCTTTCTTGGTGAGGGACGAGCGAGTAGGTGTGTCTTTCTTGGTGAGGGACGAGCGAGTAGGGGTGTCTTTCTTGGTGCGGGACGAGCGAGTAGGTGTGTCTTTCTTGGTGAGAGACGAGCGAGTAGGGGTGTCTTTCTTGGTGAGGGACGAGCGAGTAGGTTTGTCTTTCTTGATGAAGGACGAGCGAGTAGGGATGTCTCTCTTGGTGAGGGACGAGCGAGTAGGGGTGTCTTTCTTGGTGAGAGACGAGCGAGTAGGGGTGTCTTTCTTGGTGAGGGACGAGCGAGTAGGTGTGTCTTTCTTGGTGAGGGACGAGCGAATAGGGGTGTCTTTCTTGGTGAGGGACGAGCGAGTAGGGGTGTCTTTCTTGGTGAGGGACGAGCGAGTAGGTTTGTCTTTCTTGGTGAGGGACGAGCGAGTAGGTGTGTCTTCCTTGGTGAGGGACGAGCGAGTAGAGGTGTTTTTCTTGGTGAGGGACGAGCGAGTAGGGGTGTCTTTCTTGGTGAGGGACGAGCGAGTAGGTTTGTCTTTCTTGGTGAGGGACGAGAGAGTAGGTGTGTCTTCCTTGGTGAGGGACGAGCGAGTAGGGGTGTCTTTCTTGGTGAGGGACGAGCGAGTAGGTTTGTCTTTCTTGATGAAGGACGAGCGAGTAGGTGTGTCTTTCTTGGTGAGGGACGAGCGAGTAGGTGTGTCTTTCTTGGTGAGGGACGAGCGAGTAGGTGTGTCTTTCTTGGTGAGGGAAGAACGAGTAGGTGTGTCTTTCTTGGTGAGGGACGAGCGAGTAGGTGTGTCTTTCTTAGTCAAAGCCGAATAGGTTATGGGGTCTTTCTTGCGACGTTTTTTGGTCACGGGTGACCTGATACGGTGGTCTTTCCTGTGATCTTTCTTTGTTAGGGAAGACCAAGTGGCAGGGTCTTTCCCGCGGTCTTTCTTGGCCAGGGGAGTGCAGGTGGCGGGGTCTTTCCTGCGGCATTTCTTGATCAGGGGGGACCAAGTGATGATGTCTTTTTTGGTCTGAAGCGAGGAAGTGGAGCAGTCTTTCCCACGGCGTTTTTTCATTAAAGGCGAGCAGGAGGTGAAGTCTTTCTTGGTTAGGAACGGGCTGGTGGCAGAGTCTTTCCTGAGGCGCTTCTTGATCAGGGGCGGAAAAATAACAAGATCTTTCTTGGTCAGGGGTGAGCAGGTGGAGGGGTCTTTCCTGTGGCCCTTCTTGCTCAAGAACAGACTGATGGCACGATCTTTCTTACTCGGGGTCGGACAAGCATCGGGATCTTTATCAGTCAGGGATGAGCGAGAAGTGGAGTTTCTCTCGCGGCGCTTTTTGGTCAAGGGTGAGTAGCTGGAAGGATCTTTCTGTCTCATCTTCATGGCGGTGTCGGGACAGTGGCTGCGTGTGTTGCCTCCTGAGTGAGGTCTCGCCATTTCTGTCTCTAAGTGACTTGAGGCGTACGAGTGCTGGATGTGTGATCCTATCAGTGCCTGAGCTGCTCGGATACTGAGCCTGCTCCTTTATGACTAGAAGTGACGAGGGGACGGTTTTGGAATCAAGTCCAAGCTCTTCCTTCCTCGTGTGTGTGCGCGCGCCCAGAGTTCCTCCACAGTCTACACTAGCCTTCATAACGGGATCTTCACTACTCTATAGTTATGAAAAATTCCTTATCAAAAAAGCTCATTTCCCTCAACGAGAATTTTCTTCATCGAATCTTTGGCTAAGGAGGTG
>NC_087161.1:17193522-17196022 GCF_035594125.1 Scylla paramamosain
ACTGAGCCGCCCTAGATTGTAAGCACTTGCGGCGACGATCACCGACACCCTAGCAAACCACAAAACACGTTGGTGCATCGAGCAAAACCTCGGAACACATTTTTTGAATACTTTAGGACACATAATTTCAGAATCCCACAAGAATTTGAATACTTAACAACGCTCATAAAATATTAACACCATTTTAACTAGAACACCTTCCGATATTTTTTTAAAGAATATTTCTGAAGACAGAAAAGGCAGAATACATTTGTACGCCTTTTTAAGACCTGAAATTTCGATACCTTTTTAAACACTACTGAAATATTATTAGAATCTGAACACATTGTAACACCTGTGGAAACTCCACAAAAAATTAGGGCACGTGATAGGATATATATATATATATATATATATATATATATATATATATATATATATATATATATATATATATATATATATATATATATATATATATATATATATATAATATATTATATATATATATATATATATATATATATATATATATATATATATATACCTAGACACTCGACACAGTTCCCACTCCACCTCTCTGCTTTTCCCCGTCTGCTTGCATACACATTGCGTTGCCTCCTTCTTCCCCTGTCCCCTCTTCCCACCCCACAACAGCTGCACTTCCCTACCAGGCGGCCTTGAGGGCGTGGCTGGAAGGTATGTATGTACTGTACTCCTACAAGGGGATCCACTGGGGATCAATAAAACTGGTTCCCTTTGTGTCACCATACGTACGATTTCTCTCTGTATCAGTTCTTCCTACCTCACTTTTTTTTTCTCTCCTCTTTCCTCTCTTCCTCCTTGCTTTCCTTTTCTTCCCGTCTTTAAGTGTGTTCTTAATTTCATTTTCCTATCTTCCTTCTTTCATATCTTTCCTTTTCTTTTCTTTATCAAATATGCATATTCTCTCTCTCTCTCTCTCTCTCTCTCTCTCTCTCTCTCTCTCTCTCTCTCTCTCTCTCTCTCTCTCTCTCTCTCTCTCTCTCTCTCTCTCTCTCTCTCTCTCTCTCTCTGTCAAGGTCACGTAGATCCCATGGGCGGAAACAACAGTAATTGGGTGAAACAACACGCGCTCCTCAGACGTCGCTTCCGCCGCTGTACCACCGGACGCTAAGGTGATGGCGGCGGTGGAGAGGGAAAAGAAAGCAGGGGAACTGTAAGTAAGGCAGAAAAACTTACTCCCGGTGCGCCGAGGACAAGAGAACTGGCCGTGTGTTGTTAGGATAAAGGAGAATATCAAAGGGTAGAGTGAACACAAAGAGAACACAATGAAGGTGATTTAGATATGAATACGAAGGCTGAAAAAAACAGGAATTAGACAATTCAGAGAGAGAGAGAGAGAGAGAGAGAGAGAGAGAGAGAGAGACTAGTTGATTGACTGAAAGCTTAATGTAATAGAAAATATGCACACAGGCAGACAGACAGAATGGATGAATGAATGCATGACAAGCAGAAACTTATAAAAAAAATACATATACACTGACTGACTGACTGACTGACTGACTGACTGACCGAGTAACTTACTACCTGACTCAGCTGATGGAAATGTAGAATGTCAGATTGTCACATGCAAGTCAGGGGGAAAAAAAGTTGTCCATTTTATTTACGTGGGGAAAAAATATTCATTGTGTATTTGTATGGAAGCCAGTTTGAAATATTTGATTTCCGGCGCTCTCTCTCTCTCTCTCTCTCTCTCTCTCTCTCTCTCTCTCTCTCTCTCTCTCTCTCTCTCTCTCTCTCTCTCTCTCTCTCTCTCTCTCTCTCTCTCGTCAATTAAAAAAATGCAATTAAAACCCTAACATATTATCGGGAATGTTTTCCATATCTTTCTAAGTTAATTCTGTCATTTGTGTGTTGTATATAACGTATATGATGATTACTGCTAGCTTTATCTATATACGTCAGCAGACCTATAGGTATATGCATATCTGCATCTATGTACGTCTATGTACATATGTATATATGTACGTCTGGCAGAGATGATACCTGAGGAAGTTAAACACACACTGCACTTCTCCACGTCCTCTTCATAGACGTCCAACCCTTCAGGAAGTAAACATTTCATGCAGGGAAGCCACAGAACACCTAACTTCTGATCTTTCTAAAATTTCTAATTGGGGCAGAGCAAACCTGGTATTGTTCAACGCCTCAAAAACTCACTTCCTCCATCTATCAACTCAACACAACCTTCCAGACAACTATCCCCTCTTCTTCAGTGACACTCAACTGTCTCCCTCTTCTACACTAAACATCCTCGGTATGTCCTTTACTTATAATATGAACTGGAAACTTCACATCTCATCTCTAGCTGAAACAGCTTTTTATGAAGTTAGGCGTTCTGAGACGCCTCCGCCAGTTTTCTCATCCACCCCCCCAAATTACTAACTCTGTACAAGGGCCTTATCCGTCCATCTATGGAGTATGCTTCACATGTGTATGTGTGTGTGTGTGGGGGGGGGGGGGAGAGGTTCCACTCATA
>NC_087161.1:17203522-17206022 GCF_035594125.1 Scylla paramamosain
TAAAGCCCCTGTGCCTCACGGCCCTCAGGGTCACGCTGGCCCTCTACAATGGCCTTTACCACACGACCCAACACCTGGGTGTCCACGTGCCTCTCCTTCAGACCCAAAATGTGGCTGTAGGCAGCCAGTGCATCCTGCATGTATCCTAGAGAGGTGCTCACCAGCATGAAGTTGTCCCACAAGCGCCAAGAATCCATCTTGCAGCGCAAGGCCTCCTTCAATGCCTTCCAAGCACGGGGCTTTTGATCCAACTTGAGGTAGGCTTGACTCATGTTGTTCCAAACTTCAAAACTGTCAGGCTCCAGCACACTGCATCGCCGGTAAGCCTGGGCACACTTCTCCCAGGCTTCCACTTGCAGGGCACAATATGCCAGTCGCTGCCACACTGGGAACTGCAGTCTGTTGATCTCCAAACTTTTTTCATAGTGGGTAATAGCCTGGTTGTATTCCTTCCTGACATAGTAATGGTTTCCAAGACAGCGCTGGGCCCGCCCACTGCGGTGGCCGGAAAGCTCCCAGGCCCGCAAGTAGTGCTCAGTATTGTCAGTTGCCTCTCCCAACATGCACAATAACTTGGGTGTCTCTCCTTTCTGGAGTTGCTGTTGCACCACCTCTGCTGCCCGCTGCCGCATCTGCAGTCCATTGAAGCAAGTCACCACATCTTCCCACAGGTGAAGCCGCTCAAACACCTCCAGAGCTGTCTTGATGCAGCCCAGCCGCATCAGCATTCTGGCCAGCTCCTGTTGCAGCTCCCAATGCGGCGGCACAAGCGAGGCACCAAACAGACATAACCGTTCCCGCCGGGATGGCTCCTCCCTCTTCAGTGCTGCCACAAGTTCTTCCACTTGGTTCAGAGAGCGTTCCATTGCCCTTGATTCTGTAGCCTCTACATGGGATCGCAACAAAAGGGCAGAAAGTTGTAGGCACCAGTTCTTGGGGTACTGTAGGAGGGCTATTAGGTAGGATTTGGTCTCCAGATCTAACTGAATATCATTAGCTGAAGAGCGTCGTAGGTGAGTGAGGGTAGCAAGCAAGACTGCTTGCTCAACTGGTCTAAGGTCAGGGACAACATCCTGGTCCTGGTCCCTGAACTTAGGTCGGGGAAGCCGAGTGTCATCCTGCAGAAGCAAATCTTTAGGCAGATCTGAGGGGAGGAGGGTACTGCCTGGTAACTCCCCAGCCATCAATGGTTGCCCCATATACTTCACCTTTGCCACAAGCTGAGGCCGGTCCTCCTGCTGCCACTTTGTCCGTTTGCCAAGTGCCCCTGTCAATTCAATCTCCATGCCAAGTGCCTCCCTGGCTCTTTTGAAGTGTTGGCCTGCTCGTCCCACATCATAGTAGTAGAGGTGAAGGTGGCCAGCTTCCAGATGGTAGAGGGCTGTCAACTCCTTGGAAACACAGAGCAGGTCAATGTTGTTCTCTGCTTGGTTAAGGGCACACAGTAACTCCTCGTACAGACCTGGGGAGCGCTCATCAGCCACACGTTGGTGGGCCATGCTGCACCGCATGGACCACCAGTCCCGGGTGAGGCAGGCAGCCAGGTGTGGCCGCATCTCTACCAGTGCTACCCTGGCCACTGTTAAGTACTCTGGTCCTTCTAGCAGATTGTAGACCCCCTCTGTGTCTCCAACAAGGGCCTCTAAGGCTTCCTCCCATACATCTGTTGCCTCCACACCATCTGGAACCAACCCCGGCAACAGAGTGGCAGGTGGAGGTCCCAATTGTGGCCCTGTGAAGTTATTCTGTATGAAAAGCTGCAAACAGCACAAACCCACACAGAGGACCACATGCTGCTGCTCTTCCCCTCCCTCTTCTAGGTAGGTGGTTAAGTTAGCCTTGTAGTGGTCCACCACACTGGTTCCAGCTGCCCGCTGCAAGCTTTTACCAAGAGCTGATTGGCACAAAGGCTCCTGCAATGCCTGCACGTAGCTTCCGGCAGCAACTAGCTCTGCCACTCGGGTCCATTCCTGAACCTCTGAAAGAAGCAGTGCATTTAATTTTTTAGGACATCAGAGGTTTTTATCAGAAATCTTTACTTTTTTTTTTTTTTTTTTGCCCTGAATATCTCAACAGTTGAAAATCAGACCTGAATGACTGCTAGCCATTAATCAGCTGCATTAGTCTCTACACGAGTTAAAAAATTTAAACTTTTGGTTTTAAACAAGATAGGCTTAGACTTTAATAAGATTAATTTTGTCATATAATCTTGTAAGTGTAAAAGATCACAGAATCATAATTTAGGATTTATAGATTAGCTGTTGTCTATTTCATTGAGCTATACCCACTTTCATGTAATGGATAGTTTACATCTTGAATATTGACTCCCAACTCCTGATTTGCAAATATATAGACAGATAGGCAAAAACTGTTTTAAAACTGATTAAATAAAGTAGTAATTTAGTTCAAAACAATCTGTTTAGAAACATTAAAGTGCCTTTTGCATGTATTGGAAGCAAAATAAGGAAAAATAAATAAATAAAAAATTAAATTGCACATT
>NC_087161.1:17211022-17218522 GCF_035594125.1 Scylla paramamosain
ATTTATTTTCTTTTTTTTTCTTTTACTACAGTAGCAAAATAATGAAAAATAATTCAGATCAAGTGCTTCTAGGTAATGAAACAGTAACTAACAGCTTAGTATGAGTCTTCAAAGAGTGAGAGGCTAGCTACTGCAGTAGGCATATCTATGCTGTTCCACTTTATATATTTTACCACACTGAGAGCTCTTTGCAATCCCTAAAGTAAAAATAAATAAATCTGTATATGGAACTATAAAGCCATACTGTCAGTAAGAAGTTGTTGGGTATAGAGAGTAGACACAGATAAAGATCTGTTACATCATTTTCATCTGGCAATGCCACAGGCCCTGTGGTCTCCACCAAGATCAACCTAGTACCCTTCACCACCAAGGTTTCAGAGAAAAGTCTCCAAGGACAAGTTGTAATTTTGCAAAGGGCCATCCTAGTTACTAGAATCACATTCCTAGAGCATAATGCAAGGCACAACAACTCCTTCCACTGCTCCTTGGGTTTTCCCAACACACCCCCTTCTTTGCTGTCCTTTGAAGCAGGGACTCAAGGACAAAGAGGAAGTTGTCAATACCTCCAGTGAAGAGGAACACAATTTTTTTTCTTTTTTTTTTTTTTTTTAGGTGGGAAAAAAACCCCAAGAAGAGGAGAGAATCATGTACAAGGCTGAAAAATATTAATCAACAGCCTAGCGACACACACCTTCACACACATAATATCCTTTTGGAATGGATGGGAACAAGTGTCAACAGATCTAAATTGTTGTTATTTGAATATGAATTATATTTACCTGGAAAACTGTTTAGGTCAATGAATGTAGATCAGTATGACAAACTAACTGCCAATAACATTTTTAAATTTTTGGTAAATACTTTCTCTAAAGCATTTTGAGTTATTTTCTAATCTGACTGCAATAGTTAACACAAAAATACATTAGGCAATTCATAAAGCAGGTTCATTACTCCAAACTGCACATGACATTAAAAACAGAAAATATAGTAAAATTCAATACATGATGAAAAGACAATAAAAAATCCAAATTCACTGCAACAACTGAAATATGCATCAAAAGGTAGAGGAAAGATTGTGCTAAAGATGTCACTGGTATAAGATAAATTATATGAAAGAATACAGAAAAAGCCCTTATTTGAGGCGCGCGGTGCAACAACGACGTAACCATGAATTTTCCATTTCTCGGTTACGTCGTTGTTGCACAGCGCGCCTCATATAATATATGAGGCGCGCGGTGCAACAACGACGTAACCGAGGAATGGAAAATTCACGGTTACGTCGTTGTTGCACCGCGCGCCTCATTTAATAAAAAAATATATAAATGGAAAAAAAAGTAATATCTATTGTTTTCAAACTTGGCCAGGAAAAATGAATAATAATATAATTCATTATGAAAAACTGTAAGATCACAGCCATGTAACAATTTTCATTAAATTTAACTCATGACAAGAAAAGTTACACTTCATCTTTCCATCCTGACACTCACCTTGCCCCCTCCACTCAAGCTGAGGAAGAATGGCCTCCAGTCATTCACAAGGTTTTCCCTCACAAACTTCACAACCTCCTCAAACTTTTCATTGACACCAAAAGTTCCCTGGAGAATCAAGCCATCAGGGAAGCGCACTCTAGTGAGGGAGAAAAAGCAAACTATATGAAGGAATGTCTGTGAATGAGAAGAGATAATACTAATGATAATACTTGGGTATGGGCTAATAATAATCAGTAACAGTGAAAACAAAATTACCATATTTGCCAGGTTATTAGATGAACCTCTGCATAAGACACAACCCTATTTTACGAGAATGTTTTGTGGAAAATTTTTTTTATTATGTTTCATCATAAATTTATTAAAAAAAAAAAATAGTGTGTGTGTGTGTGTGTGTGTGTGTGTGTGTGTGTGTGTGTGTGTGTGTGTGTGTGTGTGTGTGTGTGTGTGTATTTATCTAGTTGTGCTTTATGGGAAAAGAGCTATGTTCGTGCTGTCCCATCTCCATATATTTTTAATATCCAACTTAGCCTTGAATCCATGTATACTTTCTGCATTTACTATCTCCTCATCCAGACTGTTCCATACATCAATACTTCTATATGGGAAACTATACTTTTTGACGTCTCTTCTACAAGCACTCCTCTTCAGCCTCTTCCCATGTCCTCTAGTGTCCCATGTATCCCAGACCATTAAGTCACTCTAGTCCACCTCCTCTACTCCCTCATGTGCTTTATACATTGCAATCAAGTCTCTCCTTTCTCTCCTCTTTTCCAACATTGGTAGATGTAGCCTTTCCAGTCTCTCTTCATATGACCAGTCCCTGAAACTGGGTGCCATCTTCGTAGCTGCGCTCTGCTCTCCAACTTCCTTATATCCTTTTTCTTGTATGGCGACCACACTACTGCTGCATATTCTAGTCTAGGTCTTATCAGCAACACGATCATCTTCCTAAGCATCTCTTCATCCATATATGCAAAGGCCTGCCTTATTCTTCTCAACAAGTTATAGGTTTCTCCTGTAATTTTGCTAATGTGTCTCTCTGGGGTCAGGTTCCAAGTCACTGTAACACCGAGATCCTTTTCCTCTTCTGCTCCATTCAACCTTACACCATTCAACACATAATTTCCTTTTACTCTTCTTGTACTTTTCCAAATTATATTACCTTACACTTCTTTAAATTAAATTCCATTTCCTATCTATAATTCCACTCTGATATTTTGTTCAGGTCTTCTTATAACATTCCACAGTCCTCTTCACTCTCAACTTTCTTCAGCAACTTTGCATCATCCACAAAAAGGCTCATGTAGCTGTTTACACTCTCCGTCATATCATTTATATAGACTGCAAACATGATTGGTGCAAGTACTGAGCCTTGGGGTACTCCACTTGTGACTTCCCTCCATGATGATTTTTTATCTTTTACCACCATTCTCATTTCTCTGTCAAGAAATTTTACATCCATCTCAGCAGGCCCCCCCTTAGCCCACCATTATGCTTCAACTTCCACAACAATTTCCTGTGTGGCACTTTATCAAAGGCCTTCTTCATGTCTAAATAAACACAATCAGGCCATCTCTTTCTTGCATTATATTCACCACTCTAGAATAAAACTCAGTAAGTTTGTAACACACAATCTTCCTCTCCTAAATCCAAATTGTTGCTTTATTATCACTTCATTTCCTTCTAGGTACTGCATCCATTTATCCTTCACCAATCTTTCACACATTTTACACACGACACTTGTTAGAGACACAGGTCTATAGTTTAAGGGCTCCTCTTTACTACCACCTTTGTATATTGGCACTATGTTGGCTCTCTTCCATTCAATTGGGACTCTGCTTTCAATCAGGAAGCTTTCAATAATATTACGTATTACACATGTCAACTGCTGATTGCACTCTTTTAGTATCCATCCTGACACTCCATCAGGTCAAGGGGCCTTCCTAATGTCTAGTCCCTCCATCTGTTTCTGGACATCCTCTTCAGTCACTTGGATTTCCCCTAGACTCATTTCTTCACTCATCTCACTCTGCCACACAAATGTTTTCTCTTTTGTGAATACTGATTGAAAACTCCTGTTCATTATCTCTGCCAATTCAGCTGGATCCTCACACATTTGACCATTCACCCTTAATCTGCTTATTCCTTCTCTATTTTTCATTTTGCTGCTCACATATCTGAAGAATAGTTTTGGTTCCTCTTTGCATTTGTCCATAACATCTTTCTCATAATTTTTCCTTTCATCTCTAATAACCCTTACATATTCATTTCTTGTAGTTGTGTAGTTTTGCCATAGCTCCTGCATATTTTTCCTCCACCATCTATTCCATGCTGTTTCCCTCTCCTAGCTATTTCACATCTTCTACTATACCAGTCATTGTTATATCTTCTCTTTGACTCTACTTTTGGTACATATCTTTTCACTCCCTCTTCATAAATATTGATGAAAGCTTCCCACTTCTTTTGCACATTATTTGCTGTGATAAGTGTACTCCAGTCTGCTTCATCAAAGTATCTCCTCATTTGTTCAAAATTTGACTTACCATAATTAAATCTTTCACTTTTATAATCTTCACATCTACTTTCCTCTCTTTTTTCTTTAATACAAAACCTTATCATGAAATGGTTGCTTTTTCCTAGTGGACAACTATAGTTCATGTCTTCTATAATATCTGTTTCTTTTGATAATACCAAATCAAGTCTTGATAGCTCCTCTCCTCCTCTGTATCTAGTGTTTTCCTCAACCCACTGTGTCATAATATTGTTCATTGCCAGTTTCAGAACCTTATCTCCCCATGAGTCTTCTCCTCCTCTTGTGTTCCACTCCTCCCAATTTATCTCTTTACAATTGAAATCTCCCATTATAACAATTTTGTTGTTCTCTTTAATTTTCTTTACAAGCCATTCTTTTGTCTTACTCAGCAACTGTTCATGCTCTTGTCTATTCCAGGTCTGTTTTTGGTGGGACATACACCACTGTGACATATCGTAATCCTCTTCTTCCATTTATTAGTTGTAAGTTTAGGCCTTACACCAAGCCTTCTGCCTTTTCTACACTCTCCGCCCTGATACCCTTTTTAACATGCATCATCACTCCACCTCCTCCTTTTCCACATCTGTTCCTTATCCACATATTGTACTTTCCCCTCCTAAATTTGGTGTTTCTGAATCTCTTAGTTTAGTTTCTACCATTGCCATGATGTCTGGTTCATTTGCTTTTATAAATTCATTCACTTCATCCATCACTGAAACTAAACCATCCACATTAGTGTATGCCACTGTCCATGTCCCTCCCTCTCTTACAGCTGTGCCTCTTTTTTCTGTTTTCTGTTTTCTTCTGTTTTCCTTTTCCTTTATTACCTTTATAACCTCTTTAGTCAAGCCTTCTTTACTCCTCTGGTCCGTCACTACTTCTGTATAACTCACTTTTTTCTCCAACTCCTCACACTTATTTCCGGATCTTTCTGCTATTTCCTTAACTAGTTCTTGGCTTTCCTTAATTTGCTTATCCCTGTTTTTGTTTTGGACTTCAATCTTTTTCATCCTTTCCTCTAGCATTTTCATTTGTATTTCTCTAGCCTTCATCGTTTTATCCATCATTCCCATTTTCATTTCCAACATTCTAATTTGGTTTTCTTTATCATGTATCTCTTTCTGCAGCAGTTTCTCTTCATTTTCTAATTCCTTTCTTAGTGACTTGTTTTCTTGTTCCAACCTCCCATTTCTTATTTCTAGGTCTCTTACATTCTCCCATATCTCTTCAACCTTCACCTCCAGCATGGTTAATTTCCTTGCATTCAGTTTCTCCTGCAACTGGCCATCATCCTCTGCAAAACCACTAAAATCCAGGACTCCTCTTCCTGTGGGTGTCCTACTGGCTGCCATGATCAGCTGTCAAACGTAAACAAACCTTTCGTCTCTTGTTACGGACGCCAAAAAGTATAGTTTCCCACCTCTTTTGAATTATTTCCTTTCCTTTCAAATATCTTATAAAATTTAACTTGGGACAGCAATGAGTCATAAAACTTTCAACCAGCACAACAACTAGGTAGTATTCCTGTCGTCCAGGAGCTCCCGTTGTATGTCCATTTACTAAGATGGTCCAAGTGTGTGTGTGTGTGTGTGTGTGTGTGTGTGTGTGTGTGTGTGTGTGTGTGTGTGTGTGTGTGTGTGTGTGTGTGTGTGTGTGTGTGTGTGTGTGTGTGTGTGTGTGTGTGTGTGTGTGTGTGTGTTTTATATGAGGGCCACTGACCAAGGGCAAAAAAATTTTTTAATAAGAAAGGCCCACTTAATGCCAGTTCACATAGGGATATCAGATAGAATTAGAAAAAAAAAAAAACAGGATAAATGTCTTGAAACCTCCCTCTTAAAAGAGTTCAAGTCATAGGAAGGTGGGAATACAGAAACAGGCAGGAAGTTCCAAAGTTTACCAGAGAAAGGGATGAATGACTGAGAATACTGGTTAACTCTAGCATTAGGTGGAGAGAATAGGGATGAAACAAAGAAAGTAAGTCTTGTGCAGTGAGGCCTCAGGAGGGGGTGAGGCATGTAGTTAGCAAATTAAGAAGAGCAGTTAGCATGAAAATACCATTAGAAGATAGCAAGAGATGCAATATTGTGGCGATGAGAAAGAGGCTGAAGACAGTCAGTTAGAGGAGATGAGTTAATAAAACAAGAAGCTTTTGATTACACTCTGTCTAAAAGAGCAGTATAAGTGGAAACCCTTCCCCCCACCCCCAATACATGTGAAACAAACTCCACACATGGACAGATAAGGCCCCTGTACAAAGTTACCAAATGGGAGCATGAAAAAACTGGCAGAGACGAGACAGAATTTGTTTTACCTAGAAGAGATGAGATGAGAAGTTTCCAGTTTAGATTATAAGTGAAGGACAAACAAAAGATATTCAGTGTAGAAGGAGGGGGGACAGTTGAGTGTCAATGAAGAAGAGGGGATAAATATCTGGAAGATTGTGTCAAGCTGATAGATGGAGGAATTCAGTTTTTGAGGCATTGAGCATTACCAAGTTTGCTCTGCCCCAATCAGAAATTTTACAGAGATCAGAAGTAAGGCATTCTGTGGCTTCCCTGCATGAGCTGTTTATTTCCTGAAGGGTTCAACATCTACAAAAAGACATGGAGAAGTGCAGGGTGGTATCATCAACATAGGGGTGGATAGGACAAGACATTTGGTTTAGAAGATCATTGATGAATAATAGGAAGAGAGTGGGTGACAGGACAGAACCCTGAGGAACACCAGTCAATAGATTTAGGAGAGGAACAGTGACCATCAACCACAGCAGCAATAGAACAGTCAGAGAGGAAACCAGAGATGAAGTTACAGAGAGAAGGATAGAAGCTGTAGGAGAGTAGTTTGGAAATCAAAGCTTTGTGCCAGACTCTATTAAAAGCTTTTGATATGACTAAGGCAACAGCAAAAGTTCCACCAAAATCCCTAAAAGAGTGCGTGTTTTGTCCTCACATCTGGTATGATGTGTATGTGTGTGTGTGTGTGTGTGTGTGTTTTGCTCTCTCTCTCTCTCTCTCTCTCTCTCTCTCTCTCTCTCTCTCTCTCTCTCTCTCTCTCTCTCTCTCTCTCTCTCTCTCTCTCTCTCTCTCTCTCTCTCTCTCTCTAATTACTAATTAGGAAAGAGACTGATAGAGAATGAAAATGGATGGAAGGAGCATCAATGCAAAGATGAAAGAAAAATTAAAAGGAGTAGAGGACAGGAAAAGAAATTACTTATTTCTCAATACTTCTTCTCTCCCTCTAACTCTTCAATAACTCCTCATCCTTGCTGCTTATATTTATTCTTTCTACTTTCTCCACATCCTCCCATCCTCCTCCTCCACCTTTCCTCCACTTTCTTACCCTTACTTTTTCCCCAGTTATTTCCCTTCCTCCTGTTTTTCCTTTCTTCTCCCTTCTTCTTTCATCTTATCTCAAACCTCCTTCCCTGTCACCTCCCTTCCCCCTTATGTGTCAGAGATGAAGGACAAGTGAGAGAGA
>NC_087161.1:17223522-17316022 GCF_035594125.1 Scylla paramamosain
AGTCTACTTGCCTTAATTTGAATGTGGCCTCAACAGTCTTTGCTAAAATGGTGGGGACAGGCTTGGTTACCATATAAGTACATAATACATTAGTACATAATAAAAACACCCATACATAGAAATACAAAAAAACCCATTAGAGATTTCCACATTCAGCATGTCTTTGTTTACAGATTCAATGTTGTGTTAGAGACAGGGAGGAAAGAGATGTGGGTAGAGAGAGGGAGGAGAAGAGAAAGAGGTAGAAAGAGACAGACAAGGGGAGAGAGATGGAGGGGTTGATTACGTACATATACAGTAGTAAATAAATAAAACACCTATTGATTGAAATACACAATAAAACCCATTTGAGATTTTCACATTCAACATTACAACACTACATCACATGTCTCTGTTTATATTTGTGGTGTTGCAATATATATATATAGAGAGAGAGAGAGAGAGAGAGAGAGAGAGAGAGAGAGAGAGAGAGAGAGAGAGAGAGAGAGAGAGAGAGAGAGAGAGAGAGAGAGAGAGAGAGAGAGAGAGAGACCTCCTCCTTCAATGTTCAGTCATATGGTGATATATATATATATATATATATAGATAGATAGATAGATAGATAGATAGATAGATAGATAGATAGATAGATAGATATTACAAAATCATATGTATGTGATGTCAAGGGAGAATGGAGAGGCTGACACCTGACCTGACTCTGAGTCAAAGTCAGGGGGTGGTGTCAATGGCCCCATTAAAACTAATGTCAACTCATTAATACACTTAAAGAGTTTTAGCCCACAAGTGCTTTAGTGAGGACTGTGTTGTGTCAGTGGTAAGTGGCTAAATGAAGAGATGGGGATACTGACTAACACAATCACTGTAAAGATAAAGCTATATATTTATTCATACTGAAATTACTAAACTTATATAATAATGATAATATTAATCATGTACAAATGTATTATTGTTATTATTACCTATTAGTAGTAGTAGTAGTAGTAGCAGTAATAGTATAGTAACAGTAGTAGTATGCAGCAGCGGCAGCAGCAGCAGTAGTAGTATCATTATTATTATAAACAAAATATAAGTGGTACAGAAGATGTCTTACCTAGTTGGTAAACATCTCTGTGTGTGTGTGTGTGTGTGTGTGTGTGTGTGTGTGTGTGTGTGTGTGTGTGTGTGTGTGTGTGTGTGTGTGTGTGTGTGTGTGTGTGTGTGTGTGTGTGTGTGTGTGTGTGGATAAATATTTCACACTTAAATCCTCTGACTGAACAAGGAAGGGGAAGCAGGTTTCTCTCTCTCTCTCTCTCTCTCTCTCTCTCTCTCTCTCTCTCTCTCTCTCTCTCTCTCTCTCTCTCTCTCTCTCTCTCTCTCTCTCACATTCTCATAAAATGTAGTGATTTAATACTGTTCCATTACCAGCACAGTACTCCAAGATTGACTGGTTTTCTCATTAGGTAGATCTTAGAGATTGCTGCCCTACATATAGGTGGTCAACCTATATACAAGGGATACCACAAAATACTAATTTCCTGGCCAGAAATCAGGGATCGACCAATACTTAAGGAAATACAATATAATATAATATAATATAATATAATACAATAATAGCAGGTTGGCAATTTCACATGGGATGGCCCAGGCAAGGCACCACACTCATACACACACACATATTTCACACTCTTAGCCCCATAGATTCCAATGCAGAGACAGTCTCATGTCCCACCCAAGAGTGTAGGCACAGTACAACTGGCCACACACATCCACAACAATGTTGTGGTACATTAAAACACATGAAAAACTCACATGTGCTTTATACATAGTAAATGGAGATACCAGTACTTGATTTCTAACAGTGAGACCATGCACCACTTACCCAAAATTTGTCTGTGGTGTCATTGAAGGGCAGTTCTTGAACAGTGAAACCAGCAGCCTCTAGGAATTCTTTTGTGCCCTCCATGGGATGAATTCTTTCTTGGTAAGCCTTATTGGATATCCTTATCTTGCGAAATTTGTCTTCAGTGGGATTTGACACAATGTTTTCAATATATTTGCAGAGTGTTTCAATACAGGTGTTGATCTACAAAACAACAAAAGTATTAGGGAAGTGAAAGAAATTTTTAAAATGTCAATGTATTATTTCTTGAGTTCTGGCCAGATTAATTTATTGGCTTGTTGCTGGATGCAGTTTATAGGTGTGACAAAGTAGAATGTTAACTGATTAAACTACTAAAACACATTCCAATTTTGTTAGCACACACAGTATGCTCTTTGGTAATGTAATACTGTAGATGAAAATTTGTGCTTCCAAAGTCTAAATGCTTCATGCAAAAAGTCACACACACTGCTTCACGATTAGTGTGCTATGAGGATCAAGTTTCACCTCATTGACATGAATGCCTTACAATCAGAAGACTGTACTGGCTGTAAGCAACACTTTAAATTTGCTGGTGGAAAAACAAGATACATATAAAAGGAAATTATAACTATAACAACAATGTAGTGACAGTAGTAACCAATGTGAGGTCATTCAGATAGCACACCTTCTCTTTATTCTTGTTACATGTATGGATAATGATGCAAGAGGAAATGGCTCGGTCCTCCTCCATCTGGCTGTAGAGGAAGTCACGGATCTGTTTCTTTATTTCCTCATATGATGCTACTTCTGGTCCTGAAAGTAAGACAGTCTTTTCCATATAATGTTTTAAGATGGAGGGTATCTTTACAAGTTTCACAAATATTGTGATCTTGAGTGATACCATTCATGGTATGTAGTTACTGTACCCAACAGAAACCATTAAGGTGCCATCACACTAGCACATTTTCATCAACTTTTTCCATTAACTTTCTGAAAATCAACAAAATCTTGAGTGCGCCCCGTCACACACACACGCAGCTGTTCGCCTGCACTTTTGTCAACAGTAAACAAACATGGCTCCAGGCTCTCTCTCTCTCTCTCTCTCTCTCTCTCTCTCTCTCTCTCTCTCTCTCTCTCTCTCTCTCTCTCTCTCTCTCTCTCTCTGTATGGCTACATTAGCTGCTGCCTGCTAGCCTCTCCCACCCAGCATGGCAGTATCCTCGCTTGCCCAACGCAGTAACAATACAATAGAAAAGCATAATTGGCAACTCATATTGGAAGACCACAAGCCCAGCCATCCCTGGACCCCAATTTTCCATGAGTGCAGCTCTGCTGATGCACAGGCAAATAGTGACTGTTCTGCACCTTATTACAAGTTTTATAAGTCATCGATGACCCAAACAAATTCAAATGATATCCAGCATGCAGCAGTAGAGAAACAAAAACTTTCCAAAAAGTGTAAACGTCTATTGAATCATGCAAGCCACTGTTTGCTGTTATATATCCACAAGTTAAATGTAACGACATGTGAAATTAAGTGATTTCGTATTTTCTTTAACTAAAATATATTTCATTCAAGATTTTTTTTTTTTTTTTTACAATAAGGTTTACTTAATATATCGTAATATTATAAACATGAATTTGCATTTGACAATAAAAGTTGACAACAACTCTCCTACATAAAGACAATCACTCATTTTCATTCAATGATGCAGGTGGGAAAAAGACAATGGAAAGAGGCAATAGTTGACAGAAACTGGAGCTGACAGAAAACATGTTAATGTGATGGTGCCTTTAGTGATGTCACCTGGGGTGCATAATAGCTCTCCAACAACCTCTCCATTATTACATGTACATGTACTTTTTATTTATTTATTTATTTTTATTATTATTTTTTATTTTTTTTATTTATTTATTTATTTATTAATTTGTATTTATTTACTTTTTATTTTTTTTTTTATTTATTTATTTTTTTTTTTGGAGTCAAGGCTCAGCTTATTCATTACACCCACCTATGAGAGGGCAATGGAAGTAAACACCCTGGACAGCCAGCATCGGTGCACTGTCCATGTGCACCTCTTGGGGACCTGCCACCTCCTGCTGTTCATTCAGCTTCATCTGTTCCATGGCTGCCCTTTCAGCCTCTAGCTCTCGCCGGGCCTGAGCCTTGATGGCCTGCAATGACCTGAAACAATTGTTATGTTCAGCTTTCTTTCATAACATTTAATCTGTGTATAATCATAGCATTCATAGTCAATAAAGTTTTTTCTATGATAAACTTATACTTTCATTATCTTACCATTTTCACTAATATTCATATTCTCAGTGTAAAATTTTATTTTTGTTGACATGCTCCACTCTCATATTCTCACCACTATACCATGAATCTAGTCAATACTTCAGCCACCTCACTGAATTTACCAGTTCACATCTCCCTTTTTGGAATTCTGCTCCAGCCTGGCAAGGGCTGCAGCACCAGCCTGCCTAGCATCTCGAGTTGGGGCTAACCGAGATTGTGATGTGCTGTGGCTGGAACAGGAATGTGCTGAATGATGTGATGTACTTCCACTGAGGCTGCAAAAGAAATAAAAGTAAGAAAACTGAACCATGACAAGGTGGGTCTGAATCTTATTTCTTTCTACTCGGTGGCAGATAAGGCCTACCATGTTGTTTGTTAGTAAAATAACCATACATTAGTACACAATCTGAACTAACTTATATTAACAAAAGTTGCTTTAATGATGTACACAGATGTGAGGTGATTGTGTTATGAGTAGTTTTTTTTTTTCCCCCTTTTTTTATGTAAGGTAATTGGCCAAGGGCAACAAAATATTTGAATGAAAAAAAAAAAGGCCCATTTAAATGCCAGTTCCCAGAGCAATGCCAAATAGCAGAGGATAAGTGTCTTGAAACCTCCCTCTTGAAATAGGTTAAGTCATATGAAGGAGAAAGTATGGAAGCAGGCAGAGAGTTCCAAAGTTTACCAGAGGAAGGGTCAACTCTTGCATTAAAGCGGTGGACAGAATGAGGGTGAGAAAGAAGTCTTGAGTAGCGAGACCTTGGGAGGAGGAGAGGCATGCAGTCAGCAAGATCAGAAGAACAGTTACCATGAAAATTGCAGTAGAAGATAGCAAAAGATGCAACATTGCAATGATGAGCAACAGGCTTCAGTCAGTTAGAGGAGTTGATAAGATGAAAAGCTTTTGATTTCACCAAGTCTACAAGAGCCGTATGTGTCGAACACCCCCAATACATGTGAAACATATTCCATACATGGATGAATAAAGCCTCTGTACAGAGTTGGCAGCTGGGAGGGAAGGGGGTGAAAAAACTGCTGGAGACAATTCAGAATGCCTAACTTCATAGAAGCTGTTTTAACTAGAGATAAGATGTGAAGCTTCCAGTTTAGATTATAAGTAAAGGACAGATGGAGGATGTTCAGTATAGAAGAGGGGGACAGCTGAGTGTCATTAAAGAAGAGGGGATAATTATTTGGAAGGCTGTGTTGAGTTGATACATGGAGGAATTGAGTTTTTGAGGCACTGAATAATTCTGAGTCTGCTCAGCCCCAATCAGAAATTTTAGAGAGAGATCAGAAATCAGGCATGCTGTGACTTCCTTGCTTGAGCTGTTTACTTCCTGAAGGGTTGGTAGTCTACAAAAAGACGTGTAAAAGTGCAGGGTGGTATCATCACCACAGGAGTGGACAAGATAAAAAGTTTAGTTTAGAAAGTCAATGATGAATAATAGGAAGAGAGTGGGTGACAGGACAGAACCCTGAGAGACACCACTCTTAACAGACATAGGAGAACAGTGATCATCTACCACACCAGCAATCGAACAGTCAGAGAGGAAACTTCCAGCAAAAAGAAAGGGTAGATGCTGATAAACAGAATTGGAAGAATTTGACTACGTAAAGGTGCAAGCATGGAGGCACAGTTTCAGAGAATAGTAGGACACTATCAGGTCCACAGGTCTTCCAAAGGTTAAGGCCAGCAAGGGCATGGAAAACATCTTTGCAAATGGAATTTGCATGAAGTAGTCAAAGGGTGGAGGAGAGGGAGGAACAGGCCCCTGAATCATATAAGGTAGAGTTTTTAGGTAAGGTTTGAGTGACGAGTTCAGCTTTAGAAATAGATGAGATGGTAGTGGTGCCATCAGGTTGAAATAAAAAAGAGAAAGATGAAGAAGCAAAGTTATTGGAGATGCTTTCGGCTAGTTGCCAGAAGTCACAAGGGGAGTTAAATCTTGAAAGATTTTGACACTTTCTATTAATGAAGGAATTCTGGCTAATTGGAGAACAGACTCGGCATGATTCCAGGCAGAAATATAAAGTGCTTGAGTTTCAAGTGATGGAAGGGTCAAGTATCTTTTGTGGGCCACTTTTCTATCATGTATAGCACAAGAACAGATTATGTTAAATCAAGGTTTGGAAGGTTTAGGTCAAGAGAAAGAGTGAAGAATGTACGCCTCCATGCCAGACACTATCACCTCTGTTATGTGCTCAGCACAGAGACAGATATCTGATATGGAAGCAGTAGTCATTCCAGGGAAATCAGAATAATACCTCCTCAGGTCCTCCCAACTGGGGCATTCACTATGGTCTGAAAAAAACTGCCAGATTCACCAACCAACTGAATTTTACATATAAAAGGCAGTCAGCTAGAAAAGATATTTGTCATTTGTGTATTATCAAACTCATAAAATATTAGGAACATTTTTAACCACCATCATCAAAGAGCAAGAAACACGGCAAAACAAGCTAAATATTATGCACATTATATTGGATTTAGGACGTATCATCACCTTGGGACAAATGCCATTTTTTCCTCTCTACATGACCTTACTTTATCCATTTAAGTTATACAGTTAACATACCTGTATACAAATCCTAGCACACATGAAAGAAACAATCATGTTTTGATGCTGAATCTTAGCAGGACACTGCTGAAGATTGTCTGTTGATATTGTGTCTCCCAATGTCTTCCCTAAGTTGCCACTTGTCTGTTTATATCATGTCTCCCAATGTCTTTCCTGAGTTACTGCTTCCTTCTTTGGAAATACAACCCATCCTTTCATACCTTGGTTCTTTTTTCCTGATATGTTCATGCAATCAACCACAACACATGTATAGACTGGGGTTTTACAACAGCACTACAAACTCATATCTCCACCCTCAGGTTTGTTGAGTGCTTTGGAGAAGTCGGTGTGTCTGATATCAGCCAGTTCTTTCATCTTCACGCAGTTTCGGCTGTCACAATATCCTGTCAGCACAAATAATACTTGCTTGACTCTTTTGGGGATTTGCCAGATAAAACAGTCCCTGTAAAAACCAGTGAAAAAATGTTCCCAACTAAATATGTAGCAGGAGACTAGAAATAAACATGGAAATATTGAGAGCCTAGTTGCGAGTATTTAGCTTATAATAGCCATTGTGTAGAATGTGTATCACCAGATCCCATGGATACTGTTAGCATAAACACTTAGGATCAATGTTTTATAGCATTTAAGTACAGTATTTAAGTGTATCACAAGAGGCAGTTTTAGAATGTGCTTCTCCAGAGAACTGTGAGAGCATTGACTGACCCCTAAGTTAAAACAGCTAGTGATCACTGGCAGCTCAGGGCCTAATAAACACCCCAATTAGTGAAGGTAAAATGCCAGAGGCACCTCCACTTTAAGGCTCCTGAGGAGGGACTGAAGCAATAGAGCAAGATAGATACCAGGTTGTGATTGGAGAAGCCCAACAGAAAAGATAGAGTGACAGCATAACCAGAATTATAAGTTAGGAAAAGATCAAGAATGTTGGGTGTATCTCCAAGACAGCCAGGAATAGGAGTAGGGTGTTGCACCAATTGCTCCAGATCATGAAGGATAGCAAAGTTATAGGCTAGTTCACCAGGATAGTCAATGAAGGGAGAGGAAAGCCAAAGCTGGTCACTGAAGTCTCCAAGAATAGAGATCTCCACAAAAGGGAAGAGAGTCTGTATGTGCTCCACTTTGGAAATTAAGTAATGAAAGAATTTTTCTTGATATCATCACTTGGCTAAACATGATATTAACAGTGGTTTCATGGCTAAAATTTGTTATTTTTTTTCACTCTCTTTTTCCATTAGAACTGACTGAATTATAAGTCATTAAGAAATACATACTATATGGGACATATACAAAAGAAATTAAAAGTCCATACCTTTGTCCTTGACCCGCAAGTTTGAACTTAGCATCTGCTTTTTTCTTCTCAAAAAACTTCTTGAAGGCATCCATTATTATTATTATTATTTTTTTATTTATTTTTATTTATTTTTTGTTTTAGTCCTGAGATAACAGTAGGTCAATGTCTTCACCTGAAATATAGAAAATTGCTGTAAATAGAAATAAAGTTTTTAATGTTATTTTCAGTAACTCATGATAATTATTAACCCCTTATTTTTTATCAATATCATCAATTTTTTAAAGAAAAAGTAAGCATTCACACCCATTAAGTAATAGCAATTACTATACAAGTGAGAATGTATTTAAATATGTGAATAATTTTACTGTAGCATTCATACAATTTAACACCATAAGAAACAAATCTTACTTTTGAGCACCACACTTTTTAACACACACACACACACACACAATAATTAAATAAGTAAATTATATATATATATATATATATATATATATATATATATATATATATATATATATATATATATATATATATATATATATATATATATATATATATATATATATTTTCCTTTTTCTATTTATATATGTTGTACCTAATCCTGCCTCAGACATCCTACTATTGTCACTGCATTCTTTCAGCATCACCTCCATGAAGTCATATACTTTTCACTATCTCTGCAGCCCATCTCACTTCCTGCCATTTTTCCACTAACCTTGATTTTATGTATTAGATCTTCGTACTGTTGTCTTTTGGCAGTTTGAAGTTAGTGTTCTTCTTTAGTATGTCTTCCACAATTCGCAGGTTATCTGTCATTTCAAGATGAGATTAAGCAAACACTGTTATTAGCATGTCTCCAGGTAACACCAGGCATCAGTGTGCGAGGAGCAGTTATAGAAGCACTTATTAGGAAACATTTTCTCCTAACAGAAATTCCACTCATAAGACAAAATATATTAACTTACTGAAGGATAGCGTGTGGGAGATCCTGTGAGCATACACGTGCCAGGAGACAAAGATGAGAATCAAGTTTATGAAAAGAATACCTAAAAGGCTCTTCAGTGCATGGCTCTGTTGTGGTGTGAAGTCCAACCACCACCAAAAGTTGGCCAGGGAGGGAAGTACTGCGTCTGAGAGGAAGAAGTTGCTCAATCATAAATCACACATTCTTTAGCTATACTTTCTTCAGTGACAGTAAGAGCTCCTTCTCACAAGAGAAAAGGAATCTCCACTCTAACATTTGATTTGTTGACAACATCCAAGAAAGAATGTATCCTCTGTGATGGAAAATAAGGCATTTTGCAGCATCTAGGTATTTTTAGTATTTCCTTATAGTATAGTCTTGTACTCCAAGGAAAACACAAAAATATTATCATGAATGGATTTGCTAACACCAGGTATGAAAATCAAGAAGGAAATAATAAATGATAGAGAACAAAGTTATAAAAAAAAGTTGAGTGGGAGGCAGTGACAGGTCACCAAACAGTTGGCCAGAGTTGCTTTGGATCACTGATGGGACACAAATCATTCGATAGGCTTTTCACTGACTTACTTTATATTGCATTATTCTATATAATATAATATTCTCATAGCACTGTATATGTTTAATATGAATATATTAAATACAAAAATGTGAATACATAGATGATGTATGAAAATTCAAGACACTCATTACAACCCTAAGTCCATATTAAACTGAATTGTTAAGCACAAGTGACTAGGTGAAAGATTAGTAACTGACATTGATTCACCAACCACCTTCTGCCTCTTTCTCTTCATTTCTTTCTTTCCTAATGTATGTAATAAAGTTATATATATATATATATATATATATATATATATATATATATATATATATATATATATATATATATATATATATATATATACAGTAAAATCCCTCTTATCCGGCATCAACAGGACCGCCGACATGCCGGATACTTGAACATTGCCGGATACTTGAATAGAAGTGAAATTATGTCCACAATCACCACCCTACACTCATGCATCTTACCATAACAAAGATCAGCTGATCTTAATCAGAAGCTGATCTGATGAGCTGCTTAAGTGTAAGCACAATACGCTTCCTCTTTTCTACAACTTTAGGCATGATGAAGGCGTCAGGTGATAAACAGTGCACACGCGGGACTGAGTTACTGAGTAAACACAGTGCAGTGGGCTGCGGGTGGCACAAAGCAGTGCGCTCTGGTGGCGAGGGGACAAAGTATGCCTCGCACGGGAATTTTAATCGATTTTATGAGTACACACTGATTTTTTATTGATTTTAAGGCTCGGGGGAAAAATGTGCCGGATACTTGAAGCTGCCGGATACTCGAATGCCAGATGAGAGGGATTTTACTGTATATATATATATATATATATATATATATATATATATATATATATATATATATATATATATATATGGGAGAACCTTAATTTTCATTTATTTATTCATGACACACACACACACACACAGAGAGAGCAAATATAGTACCGTTATACAAAGGAGGTAATAAAATGGAACCACTGAATTACAGACCAGTCTCACTCACGAGTATTGTAAGTAAACTCTGTGAAATAATCATTAAAAACAGATGGGTGTAATATCTTGAACAAGAAAATATAATAACAGAAAAACAATTAGGTTTCAGGAAAGAGAGATCTTGCATAACAAACTTACTGAGCTTTTATACAAGAGTAATAGATAAACTACAAGAGAGAGATGGTTGGGTTGATACAGTCTATTTAGATCTGAAAAAAGCTTTTGATACAGTTCCACATAATAGTCTCATATGGAAACTGGAACATCGAGGAGGGCTAAAAGGAAAAATACTTAAGTGGATGAAGGATTATCTCCAAGGTAGGGAAATGAGTACAGTAATCAGAGATAATAAATCAAGTTGGTGCGAAGTAACAAGCGGAGTACCACAAGGGTCTGTGTTGGCACCTATAATGTTTCAGGTCTATATAAATAATATGACGGTGGGTTTAAATAGCTACATTAACATGTTTGCAGATGATGCAAAACTGATGAAAGTAATAAAGAACCAAGAGGATTGTGAGGAACTACAGAGGGATATTGATAGAATTTATGAATGGAGTAAACGATGGAAATTAGAATTCAATATAAAGAAGTGCCATGTAATGGAGATGGGAAGAAGTAAAAGGAGACCTTCATGGGAGTATAAGATGGGAGGAATCACAATACCAAAGAGCAAAGAAGAAAAGACTTGGGAATAATAATTCAAGACACGCTATCACCAGAAAAACACATCAATGGAATAATTGGCTCTACATATAATTTGCTAGCAAATATCAGGGTGGCATTTAATTACCTAGACAAAGAAATGATGAAGAAAATCATAACACACGATACACCCCAAACTGGAATACACAGTAGTGGTATGGTCTCCACACAAGAAGAAAGATATAAGGAAATTGGAAAGAATACACAGAACAGCTACGAAAATGATACCTGAATTGCAAGACCTAAGTTATGAGGAAAGACTGGAAGAAATTGGATTACCAACACTGCAAGAAAGAAGGGAAAGAGGAGACCTGATAACAATGTTCAAATTAGTAAATGGCATGGAGAAGATAGACAGAGATGACCTAGTTGTAAAAGTGGAGGAAGGAGATAGATGTACAAGGGGACATATGAAGAAATTAAAGAAGAGTTATTGTTTGGGAGATATTAAGAAATACAGTTTTCCGCATCGAACCACCCTGAGCCTGTCCAGAATATCCACCAGGCACCGAGAGGCTCTGGAGAAGTTTGGAAGGGGACTACTGCATCATCCACGTCTCAGAAACATGCTGCCACCTGACGCACCTCGCCCGGTCCGTGCCACCAGACACCACAACAAAATAACGCCCCTGAAGGCGCCGCGCACGGACCGGTACAGACTCAGTGCGATTCCCACCGTGGTGCGAGCCATCAATCAATAGTATTTCCCTCCTAGATTAGACTTACCTTTAGGATTAATGTTAAGTTTTTCCCTATCCTCTATGTACATTTTCAGTTTGTCAACTGCCTAAATAATAAACCGTTTATTATTATTATTATATGGAATAACTTAAAAGAAGAGGTGGTTGTGGCAAAGTGTGTGCACATGTTTAAAGAGAGATTGGACAAATTCGGGTATGGAGACAGGACTAATGGAGCTTTGGCTCGGACCCTGTACAATACAACTAGGTAAATACAACTAGGTAAATACACACACACACACAGGAGAGTTTGGTTGGTTTGTTTACACTTCGAACAAAACGGCAGAGAGTGGCACCCCAAAAGAATGGGGGTCCTTTAAAGGTTTTACTGGTGAGGAAAGAGAACTAAATTATAGATTGCAGTGTAGAAAAATTTTGTATATGGAAGAAATGATGGACAAGTTAGTGGAGAGAATAAAGACATTGGAGGCACACCAGAAGGAGACAGGTGAGGAATTGGTGATTATTATGGCAAAGATGATGGACATGGAAAATGAAAATGAAAAGTTAAAGGTGGAAAATGACTGTTTAAAGAAACAAATAAAGGAAAAAGTAGAAACTGTTCAGAAAGGAAATGAGGAAATAAAGGCAAATGTAAAGGATGTGGAAATAAAGCAAAATAAATGGTTAAAAGAATGTAAATTTGAATGTAAATTTGAAGAAGAATCACTAAAGAAAATAACAGAACAACAAGAAAATAAGAAACAAAACCTGAGACAAAAAGTGGTAAATGCTATTAAAGAAGAGAAAAAGTTAGTGACACTGTAGGAAAATATAAACAAGTAATTGTATTTGGTTTAAAGGAAGAGAAAAATAGTAAACAGAATTCTGAGAGGAAAAGGAAAAGAAAATGTTGAATAAGTTACTGAAGAAAGTGACAGGTGAAGACAGCCAGGTAGTAAAGCAAGTGGAAGTTCCACTGAATTAGGAAATATGAAGAAGAAAAAAAAAAAAAAAAAAGTGACCCATGAGAATAAGGTTTGCAACACAGGTAAAAGCAGAAGAGGTAATTACTGGATATTGGAGGTTGTCTGGAGATGAAGAATATAAGAATGTATGGATAAACAGGGATATGGATGAGACTGAAAGGTTGAAGCAAAAGGAGCTGGTAAATGAGGCTAAACAAAAAAACGAACAACAAACGGAGAATTTTTTTTTCTGGAGAGTAAGAGATATGAGAATAAACAAACGATACATCAAACAGTAAGGTATATTATACTAATGTAAATGGATTAATGTCAACTAAAATGGAATTAAATGAGTTGTTAAGCAGAACCCCACTGGATGTTGTTGTATTATGTGAGATAAAATGGAAAAATGAATGGGGAACTCCTGACACTTGTGATGATAAATGTGATTTATGGATGAAAAATAGAAGTGACAAGGGAGGAAGTGGAGTGACAATTCTGACTAAAAAATGTGTCAAAGTAGAGAAGGTAATAAAAAGTAAAGACGTCTGAAATTCTACAAGTGATGATAAGAAGTGGAAATGAAAGAATAATGAATCATGTAGGAGTGTATGTACCACCTATGACCAATGTTTGGCAAAAAGAAGAGCATGAAGGGATGTTGGTAGATGTGTTAAAAGGTCTTGAAAAAGATAGTGATGGAAAGTAGTGATATATTTATTGTTGATTTTAAATGTAAGGAGATAAACTGGGAGAAACTGACAACTATTGGAACTGAGAGCTCATGGAGTAATATACTACTGAAGTGAGCAGTGGAAAATTTGGTGACTCAATGGGATGATTGTGATACCAGATTTAGTGGAAGAGATAAACCATCAAGACTTGATTTAGTGTTTACCAAGGACACGGAAATTATTGAAACTATACACTATGATAGCCCTCTAGATAAAAGTGATCATGTGTTGATGGAATTTAATTTGAAAAATGAAAATGTAATCATTGATCAAAATTATAAGGTAAGATTTAAATATAGTAAAGCTAACTCTGAAAAATTAAGAAAGTACTTTGTTGCCATGGACTGGAAAGACTTTGAAGATGCAGAAGATGTTTGGGAAAAATGGGATAAATTATAAGGATATATAATTCTGCTGTAGAGAGACTTGTTCCTAAAGGAGGAGTGAGATGTAGAAAGGGTAAAGAATGGTTCAATGCAAAATGCAAAGAGGCTAGAAATTGTAAATCAAATGCTTGGAATAGATGGAAGAAGAGGAAAACTGAGAGCAGATGGGAGGAATATATTAATGCTAGAAACAAGTACATTGAGATAATAAGAATGGAGAGAAGAAACTATGAAAGAGACATAATAGATAAGTGTATAAATGAACCCAAACTATTCTTTAGACATATTAATGGGAAGATGAAGAAGGAAGGTGTATCAAGATTAGAAGTTGAAGGAAAAATCTACAATGAGACACAGGACATGGCAGAGGTTATGGACAATAGTTTCAGATCGGTATTTACCATGGAAGAGGAGTTTGATTCCGGAAGGGATAAATTGATGAGGAATATACTAAGTACAGTCTCAGTCAGTTATGAAGAAATATTTAAGATGATGGAAGAACCTGAAGTAAATAAAGCAACTGGTCCAGATGGAGTATCAAACTGGATATTGAAGGAATGTAGAGAGCAACTGGCTGATAAAATTCAGTCTAGTGGTGACAACACTATCACAGGGAAGAGTACCAAAAGATTGGGAGAGGGCAAATATTATACCAATACACAAAGTAGGAAATAAGAAAAATCCACTAAATTATAGACCAGTGTCCTTGACTAGTGTTGTAGGAAAATTATGTGAAAGAACAATACGGGAAAGATGGATGGAACACTTGGAAAGAGATAAAATTTTAGTAAATTGTCAATTTGGATTTAGGAGGGGAAGATCATGCTCCATGAACTTATTGTTCTTTTATTCAAGGGTAGTCAATACTGTGCAGGAAAGAGACAGATGGGTGGATGGTGTCTACTTAGACTTGAACAAGGCATTTGACAAAGTACCAAAAGATCGGAAGAGAGCAAATATTACACCAATATACAAAGGGGGAAATAAGGAAAAACCACTAAATTATAGACCAGTGTCCTTGACTAGTGTTGTAGGAAAATTACGTGAAAGAACAATAAAGGAAAGATGGATGTAACACTTGGAAAGAGATAAAGTTTTGGTAAATTGTCAATTTGAATTTAGGAGGGGAAGATCATGCTCCATGAACTTATTGCCCTTTTATTCAAGGGTACTCGATATTGTGTGGGAGAGAGATGGATGGGTGGATGGTGTTTACTTAGACTTGAAGAAGGCATCTGACAAAGTACCACACCAAAGATTGCTATGGAAGATAAAAAATTATGAAAAAAATTGGAGGAAGACTGCTGGAGTGGATGGAGGATTATTTGGATGATAAAAGAGATGTGAACTGTAAAGCCACGTCCATACTTGTTGCATTTCCACATATCGTATCATCGTTGCATATCACCTAGTGATACGATATGGTGCAACAGGGTATTGTACCCACTTATTGCATATCCACGTGCTGTAACATCGTTCCATAGTGCAACAGTATCATCCAGTTTCTTCCTGACCATAGCCATGAGTGCAAATGTGCAGTTGGCTGCGGCCACGTATATTTTTATTCATGAACATCATGTCAGTAAAAGGAAAAGAAAGTCACAGCGTTGGTGGATGTATATATATATATATATATATATATATATATATATATATATATATATATATATATATATATAGTCGCCGACTTATGACAGACCGACTTTACAACAACAACAATATGATAATATTTAATTTTTGTATGATAGCTATTTGGCTAAGATATGTCGAGCGCACGATAATGTCGAGCGTACGATAATTTTTCCCGCTGCTGGCAGCGCGCTCTTTTGAGAGATTATCTGCTAGTCTGCAGCTTCAGTGTGTTTGTGTCGTTACTGTTGCGTACATCTGTACAGTAAAATCCCTCTTATCCGGCATCAACGGGACCGCCGACAAGTCGGATACTTGAATATTGCCGGATAATTGAATAATAATGAAATTATGTCCATAATCACCACCCTACACTCACGCATCTTACCATAACAAAGATCAGCTGATCTTAATCAGCAGCTGATCTGATCAGCTGCTTAAGTGTAAGCACAACATGCTTCCTCTTTTCTACAACTTTAGGCATGATGAAGGCGTCAGGCGATAAACAGTGCACACGCGGGACTGAGTCACTGAGTAAACACAATGCAGTGGGCCACGGGTGGCGCGAAGCAGTGCGCTCTGGTGGCGAGGGGAGAAAGTATGCCTCGCACGGGAATTTTAATTGATTTTATGAGTACACATTGATTTTTTATTGATTTTAAGGCTCGGGGAAAAATGTGCCGGATACTTGAAGCTGCCGCATACTCGAATGCCGGATGAGAGGGATTTTACTGTATAAAATACATATAGAATGTGAAAAGGAAGAAATAGAGGAATTGCTAGACAAAGAATCTGAAGAACTAACAAATGAAGATCTGATTGAGTTGGAAGAAGAAAAAGTAGCAGAAGAAGAAAGGAGGGAAGCAGCAGCAGAAAAGGAGGAGGAAGAGGAACCACAAAGAATGTTCACCACTAAAGGCTTAGCAGAAGGTTTATCGCAGTTGAATAAACTTTTTGCTCATTTTGAAGGAAAGGATCCAAATATTGAAAGATTTTCAAGAATTGAACGCATGGTTCTAGAAGCTTTTCGTCCATACCGGGAAATTTATGAAGAGAGAAAAAAACGAACCATTCAGACAAAACTCAACATGTTTATGAAAAAAACATCTTCTCCGTCTACCAGTACCCCCAGCGATTACCCCAACGATCCCCAGCCAACCACCAGCAGACAATAATTTCTATAAATTAAATATTAAAATTAGTTTTGTTCGAAAGTGTAAAATGATTCATAATCTTGTAATGTATTTTGTATTTTTATGTTTTGCAAATAAATCAAATGTAATAACCAATTATGTATTTGATTCAAACCTATAAATAAATTAAAAATAATACTGTTTGAGTTACGACAAGATCGTCTTACGACGGCTCTGTCAGAACCTGATGCCGTCGTAAGTCGGCGACTACCTGTATATATAATGACACAATCACGGGCAGTCACACACGATCAGCTACAACTATACTCGTGGTAGTCCGCTACAACAAGACTGAGCGTGCAAGGGAACAATACCACACTTCCTGTCCACCCGAGGGTAGATGCGTTGCGTATCATTCCTTTGATGTGACGGCAAAAGACCGACATGGTGGATCAAGCCCGTTGCGTATCTTTGTATCATATTTTGATATGCAAAGGTGCATCGCTTTCCCGTCCACATTGCTACGCAACGTTGATACAATACGTGGAAATGCAACAAGTGTGGACACGGCTTAATACAAGACCAAAATTCACTTTGGCTGAAAGTAACTAGTGGTGTCCCACAGGGTTCAGTGTTGGGACTGATAATGTTTGTAATATATGTGAATGACATAAATGAAGAAATAGATAATTATATGAACTTATCTGCAGATGATGCTAAGCTGATGAGAAGAGTAGAAAATGTAAATGACTGTATGGTACTGCAAGATGATTTAAATAAGATAAATATATGAAGTAAATCTTGCTAATGGAATTCAATTTAAGTAAATGTAAAGTAATGGAGTTTGGTAAGAGTAAGAGAAGAATACAATATCATTATGAGATGGAAGGTGTGAAGTTAAAGAAGTCAAAAGAGGAAGTGGATTTGAGAGTAACAGTTACTGAAAATTTGACTCCGGTCAGACATATTGATAAAATTACTGGAGACGATGAAATAATAAAAAAAAAGAATGGCATTCTCTTAATTGGATAGAGAAATTATAAAAAAGTTGTTGATTTCCATGATAAGATCAAGATTGGAATATGTGGCAGTGATGTAGTCTCCTCATACAAAGAGGAATATTATAAAATTAGAGAGTATAAAGAGCAGCTGCTAAGATGGTTCCGGAGTTGACTAAATCGACCTATGAAGAGAGATTAAGAATGTTGGAAATTCCTACCCTTGAAAATAGGAGAGAGAGAGAGAGAGAGAGAGAGAGAGAGAGAGAGAGAGAGAGAGAGAGAGAGAGAGAGAGAGAGAGAGAGAGAGAGAGAGAGAGAGAGAGAGAGAGAGAGAGAGAGAGAGAGAGAGGAGATTTAATAAACATCTATAGAATGATAAATGGTATGGAAAATGTGAACAAAGAAGGTTTTATAAATTTAGACACAGAGTACAAGGGGACACAATAAGAAGTTAAAGAAAATTAAATGTAGAAGAGACATTAAGAAGTATAGTTTTCCTCACAGAAGTGTGAACAAGTGGAATGAACTCAGTGAAGACATTGTAAATGCCGAAAGTGTCAGTGCTTTTAAGACCAAACTAGATAGATTTAGAGACAGGATACTATGAGATTACTCCCCTCCCATAAACCACAACTCAGTAAATACACACACACACACACACACACACACACACACACACACAGTAAGTAAATGTAAAGTAATGGAGTTTGGTAAGAGAAAGAAAAGAATACAATATCATTATGAGATGGATGGTGTCAAGTTACAGAAATCAATAGAGGAAGTGGATTTGGGAGTAACAGTTACTGAAAATTTTATTCCGGACAGACACACTGATAAAATTACTGGAGAGATGATGAATTTGTTAAAAAGAATAAGAATAGCATTCTCAAATTTTGAAGAGGAAATAATAAAAAAGTTGTTGATTTCCATGATAAAACCAAGATTGGAACATGTGGCAGTAGTTTGGTCTCCTCATATAAAGAGGAATATTATAAAATTAGAAAGAGTACAAAGAGCAGTCACTAAGATGGTTCCGGAGTTGAGTGAGTCAACCTATGAAGAGAGATTAAGAATGGTGGAAATTCTTACCCTTGGAAATAGGAGAGAGAGAGAGAGGGGGGATTTAATAAACATCTATAGAATGATAAATAGTATGGAAAATGTGGACAAAGAATGTTTTAGAAATTTAGACACACAAAGTACAAGGGGACACAGTAAGAAGTTGAAGAAAGTTAACTGTAGAAGAGACATCAAAAGTATAGCTTTCCTAACAGAAGTGTGAACAAATGGAATGAACTCAGTGAAGATGTTGTCAATGCCATAACTGTCCATGCTTTTAAGACCAAACTGGATAGATATGAAGATGGGATAATATGAGATTACTCCCCTCCCATAAACCACAAGGTAAATACAACTAGGTATATACACACATTTTTATGAAAAAATAACTGGAAAGAACTATTTGAAGGTAAAGTAGAGCAAGAAAAATATGAGATATTTTTCAGCAAGTATAGAGAGGGGGTGCAACAGTTTGTACAAAGTTGTAAAGTGACAATTGGGAAGCATGAATGGTATAATGCCAGGTGTGTCGAAGCAAAAACAAAAGAAGACAGGGCATGGAGGAAAAATGATGAGAAAAACTGAACACAAATACTAGGGAAGAATATAGAAAGGCAAGGAATGAATATAGTAAAATAAGAAGAAAGAAACTTTGAAAGTGACATAGTAAAAAAGACAAGGAATTAATATAGTAAATAAGAAGAAAAATTCTGAAAATGACATAGTAAGAAAATACAAAGAAGATTCCCAAACTCTTCTACAGATACATAAACAAGAAAATGAAACATAAGGATGGCATAAACAAATTAAAAAGGGAAGGAAGAATTTATGAAACTACTGAGGGAATTTTGGCACCCACCGAAACGATAATTACTCCCAGTGAGGTCTAAAGCACTGGATCAGGGGGTGCTGTGAATTTATCATTAAACCCAGCTGTGACCTCACTGAATGTTTCCCTTTGCGTCTCACAACACAAGGGGGGCAGTCACAGCCTGCCCTCTAAAGACAACTCTCTCCCTCCACACAAAACTACCAGCACTTAATAACACACACACACCCTTCACTCAAAATTTCAAAATTATCATGGTGACTCTTACACCACCCCAGAGTCCCCATCTGGGGAGGAGACCACAAATGACCCCAGGTCGGACTGCCCTTCTGACAACGACCCAAAGTGTCTTGACACCCCCTTCAACTTTTTCTTCATTAATTTCTGCAATATTCCCAGTCTAATATCTAATTTTCAATCTATAGAACACCACCTCTCCTCTACTAAACCTCACCTTTTCCTCACTGAAACACAGGTGTCTGAGGCAACTGACAGTAGCCACTTTTCTGTTCCCTCCTACTTTTTCTATCCTCATTTTCAATCCAAAGCTGCATGTTGCATTTATGTGCACAACGACTTATCCACCATCTGGCTACGAGTACAGAGTCACTCTCAAACTAAATTTATCTGTGCTATATACCTCTCACCTAACTCCTTTGACTATAAGAATTTTTTTTGATTACTTAACTTCCAAAGTGGAACACATTCTGACTCTTCCCTTTTGAGGAGATCTCCATTCTTGGAGACTTCAATGTTCATCACCAGCTTTGGCTTTTCTCTCCCTTCACTGACCATCCTGGTGAACTAGCCTTCAACTTTGCTATCCTCCATGACCTAAAGCAATTGGTGCAATACCCTATTCATATTCCTGACCGTCCTGGAGATACACCCAACATTCCTGACCTTTTACTGACCTCTAATCCTTCTGCTTATGCTGTGACCCTCTCTTCTCCATTGGGCTCCTCCTATCACAATCTCACATCTGTATCTTGTCCTACCACTCCAATCCCTCCTCAGGATCCCCCTAAGCGAAGGTGCCTCTGGCGTTTTGCCTCTGCTAGTTGGGGGGTCCTGAGGAGGTATTTTGCTGATTTACCTTGGAATAACTACTGCTTCCATGTCAGAGACCTGTCTTTGTGTGCCAAGCACATAACAGAGGTGATAGTGTCTGGCATGGAGGAGTACATTCCTCACTCTTTTTCTCAACCTAAACCTTCCAAACCTTAGTTTAACACAACTTGTTCTCATGCTATACATGATAGAGAGGTAGCCCACAAAAGATACTTAAGCCTTCCATCACTAGAATCTCATGCACTTTATATTTCTGCCCAGAACCATGCCAAGTCTGTTCTCCAACTAGCCAAAAACTCCTTCATTAACATAGTGTCAAAATCTTTCAACATCTAACTCCCCTAGTGACTTCTGGCATCAAGCCAAAAATATTTCCAATAACTTTGCTTCTTCTTTCCCTCCTTTATTTCAACCAGATGGCACCACTGCTATCACATCTATCTATAAAGCTGAACTCTTCGCTCAAACCTTTGCTAAAAACTCTACCTTGAACAATTCAGGGCTTGTTCCTCCCTCTCCTCCACCCTCTGACTACTTCATGCTACCTATTAAAATTCTTCGCACTGATGTTTTCCATGCCCTTGCTGGCCTGAACCCTCAGACGGCTTACGGACCTAATGGGGTCCCTCCTATTGTTCTCCGAAACTGTGACTCCGTGCTTGCACTTTGCCTACTCAAACTCTTTCAGCTCTGTTTGTCAACATCTACCTTTCCTTCTTGCTGGAAGTTTGCCTACATTCAGCCTGTTCCTAAAAAGGATGACCATTCTAATCCCTCAAACTATCGTCCTATTGCTTTAATTTCCTGCCTATCTAAAGTTTTTTTAATCTGTCCTCATCAGGAAGATTCTTAAACATATATCACTTCACAATCTTCAATCTGATCGCCAGTATGAGTTCTTTCAAGGCCAATCTACTGGTGATCTGGCTTTCCTTACTGAGTCTTGGTCATCCTCTTTTAGAGATTTTGGTGAAACTTTTGCTGTTGCCTTGGATATATCAAAAGCTTTTGATAGAGTCTGATACAAAGCTTTGATATCCAAACTACCCTCCTATGGCTTCTATCCTTCTCTCTGTAACTTCATCTCAAGTTTCCCTTCTGACCATTCTATTGTTGCTGTGGTAGACGGTCACTGTTCTTCTCCTAAATCTATTAACAGTGGTGTTCCTCAGGGTTCTGTCCTGTCGCCCACTCTCTTCTTATTATTCATCAATGACCTTCTAAACCAAACCTCTTGTCCTATCCTGATGATACCACCCTGCACTTTTCCATGTCTTTTCATAGATATCCAACCCTTCAGAAACACTAAATCAAGTTGGCGCAGAGTGACAAGTGGGGTACTGCAAGGATCTGTCTTGGCACCTATTATGTTTCAAATACATGTAAATGAAATGACAGAGGATCTAAGGTTTTATAAACCTGTTTGCTGCTGATGCAAAATAATGGAAATAATAAGGGATGAAAATGACTGCAATGAGTTACAAAAGGATATTGACAAGATACATGCATGAAACCAAAGATGGAAACTAGAATTTAATGCCAGAAAATGCCACATGTTGAAAATAGGAAAAGGTAAAAAGAGACCTTAATGGAAGTACAAAATGAGAGGAGGAACAATAATGAAAAGTAATGAAGAAAAAGATTTGGGAGTAATGATTCAAGACACATTATCACCTGAAAGTCACATAAAAGGTATATTTGGCTCTACATACAGCTTGTTAACAAATATTAGAGTGGCATTTAACTATTTAGTTAAATAAATAATGAAGAAAATTATGACAAGCATGATATGACCTAAATTGGAATATGCAACAGTAGTTTGGGCTCCACATAGAAAAAAAGAAATGTGGAAACTGGAAAGAATACAGAGGACAGCGACGAAGATAGTACCAGAATTGAAAGACTTAAGCTATGAACAAAGACTTGGAGATGGGATTATCAACACTACAAGAGAGAAGAAAAAGAGGAGATCTAATAACAATGTACAAATTAGTAAACAATATAGAGAGAATAGACAGAAATCACTTGGTACCACAGATGGAGAAGGGAGAGAGACAGACAACAAGGCATAGGGAGAAAATAAAGAAGAGTGGATGTTCAAGCAACATCAAGAAATAGTTTCCCACATAGAACTATTGAAATCTGGAATGATTTGAAGGAACAGGTGGTTGTGGCAAACAGTGTGCACATGTTTAGAGAAACTGGATAAATATGGTTATGAATACAGGACAAAATGAGCTTTGGCTCGTGCCCTGTACAATACAACTAGGTAAATACACACACAAAAACAAACAGACAAACAAACAAACACACACACACACACACACACACACACACACACACACACACACACACACACACACACACACACACACACACATATATATATATATATATATATATATATATATATATATATATATATATATATATATATATATATATATATATATATATATATATATATATATATATATATATATATATTATACATTACTATGACCCTTATATATGTATAAATGAATATGGAAGAAATGCTAGGAAATGGAGCTGATTAGATCTGACAAGGCAAAATGGTGTTAGAAGATGTGGAGATAAAGGAAAAGTGCATGAAATGAAGCAAGTACAGGCTGAATCACACTACAATTGTGTCTAGCCTCAGGTTAAGTCAGGAGGTGGTAAGGGATGGGGATTGCAGATGGAGAACAAGTGTTGGCTGGACAGGAAAGGATCATTGTGGAGGAGGCTGGACACAGGTTGATGATGGAGTCACAAGTTATGATGAGTTATAGAAGGGAAGAATGCTTAATACTTGAGAGAATGTAACAGTATGAGAATAGAGGGATTGGAAAAGGTGAGCATGTTTCTGCCCAGGGATTAGCTGATGAAGGAACCTCACATGACATGCTTTCCCTTGTTGTCTCATTTATCAACTCAAACTTTGAAGATTAGTATTTTATACATTGATAACTATACATATGTCATTGCATCATGTTGAAAGTATATAATTTTACTCATTACATATAATAGAGAGAGAGATGATCACCCACATTCTCCTCCTACCCCCTACTTACTTATCACCAAAATGAATACACTAACCACACTGCCCATCACCATACCAGCCAATCTTTGATGTTAACAGGGAGGAGAAAAGATGGAACTTCTGCCACTACTAAAATAAATAATGACTGTAATTTTTCTTATAATATATATATATATATATATATATATATATATATATATATATATATATATATATATATATATATATATATATATATATATATATATATATATATATATATATATATATATATATATATATATATATATATATATATATATATATATATATATATAAAATTAGCTGTGCAGTTTAATATAGTAGTCTCTTTTAGGTATATACCAGTACCTGTTCCTAAAACTTAACTGATGGTAGTGTTCATGGATAAAGTCTCCACCATTCTCCTCATCCTTCTATATTCCAGTTCTTTCCCTCTTCCACATATTCACAAAAGAACCTAAGGAGTCAGTAACGACCAGTCAGCATACTTAAGGCAGCTCATGTTTACTTTAGAATGATCTATCATCCTCCTCTGTAAATCAATTACAATATCTACTCGTGACTGTATTAACACTCTTTACTGAATGCAACCTGTTCCTCTATTTGTGAACCAATTTATGCCCGTTTGAGCTATAACAGAATATATATTTGTAAGAAGCCAACATCAAGTGGAATCACAAACTTAATTATACATACAATACACGTCACTAAGAGACTGGCATGAAGCAGAATCACAGCATGTAACTTGCTTATTATAACAATGAAATAATTGACGTCACCTGACCTTTGACCTGACTGAATGTTAGTGATGTCGTGACCCTTTGGGAATCTGGCAGGAGAGCGGCCGCTACACCCACCACTACACCAACACCCGCCCGCAGAGATGCCAGCGTAGAGTTAACTCCGCCAGTGAACAGCAGCGCAGCTTCATTCATCACATACAACGAAGGACGAAAAGGAATATTTAAGCTGAAGTCTGGGTCTGGTTCCCTCCTCTCTAGTCAGGTGATTGTTATGCACGACAATGCGTACCATCCAACAGCTGCAAAGATAAAATGTACTTCGTAATAACAATCCAAGAAAAGTAGAAGTTAGAGGAAGATCGGGCTGAGAAATGCGGAACTTTATGCATATCGATTCAGCATATTGACAATGCAAAACGGCATACAAGTAAAGTATTTTTTTAAGAATAATTCCTTGGAATTACTTTGCAAACCTGTGTGAGGGCTGGCAACACCTGGCAGCTGGTTATGTTTCCACCGCTGCAACAGGATCCTTACATACACTCATTGGAAGATGATTTAACTGGAATAGATAATGACAACAATTAGGTAGCAGCATCATATAATTATCATGTACATACCTATCGAACTGCTACAGGAATTAATTATTACGTTGATTTTTTTTTCCGTGACTGAGAGTGGTGATAGTATATATATATATATATATATATATATATATATATATATATATATATATATATATATATATATATATATATATATATATATATATATATATATATATATATATATATATATATGATGCGTGCTTACAATGTCGATCTTTGAACATCACTAATGAAAAAATGGGCATTTTTTTTTTTCGTTTTATTCCATAATTCCTACCAAATTTGCACAACCAAAAGTTTAGAGAAATGCTAATGACACTGAATATAATCTCACCAAATGTAAAGCAACAGAGACAGAGCCAGTGTGTACTACGCAGTCAATCCAAAACCTCGCTCGCATGAGATGCATAACGCATGGAGGATGGTAGCAGTGGGTGACGGGATGTCTTGCTATTCATTACCTTACCCCACTTTGGTCTTAATATGTAAAACATAGAATAAGAAGGGGAGTAAACTCAGCATTTTAACACAGACTGATAGCAGTGTGTGTGTGTGTGTGTGTGTCTGTGTGTGTGAGGGAAATGTAGATACTATTAAATATTAGGGAAAAAAAAAACTATTATTCCTTCTGATTTATTTTATGAAACCTGAATGTAGGTCATAATATATATATATATATATATATATATATATATATATATATATATATATATATATATATATATATATATATATATATATATATATATATATATATATATATATATATATATATATATATATATATATATATATATATATATATATATATATATATATATATATATATATATATATATATATATATATATATATATATATATATATATATATATATATATAATGACATGTAAACCAAAACTTCGACAACACATTTATTTATTTTATTCGATTCGATATATTTTCAAAGACTCCTTAAGTTCATCCATTCATCCCTTTTCCAATTTTCTGTTTACTAGTTTTCCCTAATTGTTCCCCTACATTATTCCTTATGTTCAGTTGTCTCCTTTAGTACTTCCTTATATTGAATTTCGATCCAGCTCCTCTTTGATAAAGTTTTCCTGTCGATCTGCCAACAATGCGGTCAGTCTAGGTGTTGAAAAGATCAGGGGCTAAAGTTAATCTCTCTCTCTCTCTCTCTCTCTCTCTCTTTCTTGAATGCGCTATCGTTATTCACAAGCAGGCACCTTGAACACTACCGTCTCTCATCTCTATAGCTTCGTCTTACATAATGTATACTCTCATTGTTAATTGAAATTTAAACTATCTATGCACATTCCTATATTTCCACTGGTCACAGTACTTAGTCTGTGATTTCTTGAATACTAGTGTTCATTTTACATCCCAAGACTTGTTAAATTATTAGCCTGTCACGCAGGAGTTGTCGTTGCGCACAATGTGTTCCATCTACCTGTCTTATAAAGTTATATATATATATATATATATATATATATATATATATATATATATATATATATATATATATATATATATATATATATATATATATATATATATATATATATATATATATATATATATATATATATATATATATATATATATATATATATATATATATGTGTGTGTGTGTGTGTGTGTGTGTGTGTGTGTGTAATTCACAACACCCATTAAGTGACTGTTCATCGATTATTCGATTATCACCGTTGGAACAGGTCATGACCCGTATCCTACGAACAAGGTGATTGTAGAAAAAAAAAATCATGCATGCCGCTTTATGAGCTTATATCACTTGTATATTCTAAGATATACCTATCTTTTTTCAGAATCTAGCAACGTTATTTTTTTTTTTCTACTGAAAGTTTTGTAGACATTTTTAATATTTTTTTTTAATACACCATAAGGTTTGAAAACATTTATCTAAATAGGTTATTGTGTTAGGGGACGCTCGTGTTATGCTGTGAGTATGCTGATAACACGATAAATAAACATAACGTGGAGAACTTTCCGTTTTTTTTTTCTTTTTAATCATCCACCTGACCTATTGCAATGACGTCAGTAATCCCCTCATGATTGGCCATAGCTGATCACCAATGACGAAAGAAGGAAGTAGACCAGTGCGGAACCACGTATCAAGGCCGCTAACATAAGGACCAATGATAGGCTGGATTGTTGTCGTTGAACCAATGAGGAACAAGATAACAAGTCAGGCTGGCGGTGAGTGGTGGGGACTCGGGAGGGCGATTACGGTGTGGGTGGGTGGGAAGAATGGGGGGAGGATGGCCAGGAGGCGGTAGTTGGGAGGGTCTTGGAAGGTCTAGGTGGGAGGGACGAGGGAGCCCAGCTGAGCGAGGGGGCGAGTGTTGACATGGAAAAAGTGATGTAGAAAATCGCTGTAATATGATCATTAAGGCAAGTGTGAAGTGTTTTGAGCATTTGTAGTGAAAGAGTGTAGCCAGTGTGTCCCAGGAAGAGGGAGGGGGCAGCTCCAGACTGAGAAGAAAACTACTGCATCCATGAAAATTGGGAGCCACGGAAGTTACTTGAGCAAATGTCAACAAATTGGAAGCATTAAACTTCAAGTACCTCCGTTAAACTATTCGGGACGGTGTAAGGTTATAGTACGGATGTTTCATTGTGACGTATGAGTTAAAATAATTCGTAGGTGAGGCGTGGTTAGGTAGTGTTATGGCATCTTGACGTGACCGACCCCGTTGACTACCTCTTCCTGGACCGAGCGATGGTGCGTGACCTTTTCTTTAAAAAAATTAAAACAAATCCATAGGTTATTGCAATAGTTATAATATGGAAAAGAAATGCAGTATATAAATAAGAGATTATGAAGTTCAGACACGCTTGTATGAAGATAACTTCAGGAGTAGGCATCAGGATTATCAGGTGGCTTGTTTGGTTTTCATTGTGCCTTAATGTTATAGTCAGTCGACTGCTTATGATCTAAACGGTAAATGATTTGTTAAAGACCAAAGTGGTATGTTGAGGCATTATTTTTTTATTTGTTTATTTATTTATTTTTATTTTATTTTATTTTATTTTTTTATTTAATTGTTTATTCATTTTTTATTATTTATTTATTTACTATTATTTTATTTATTTATTTTATCTATTTATTTATTTATTTTTATTTTTATTTATTTATTTATTTATTTTTTTTTTTTTTGTAGAACAGAGATGGAACTGCTGGAGTCAGCTTGTTGGAGAAAAATAAAAACTTGATTCAGAGACAAGCTGTGAAGCAGTTGACACATGAATGCAAAGTAAAACCATTCTTGACAGAATTACTCATAATGTTTTTCTTGACCTTGCCAACACTTAGTTGCTTGCAACCACAAAAATAAAAATCATCAATAGGACTGTTCATTGCAAAAGGAATTCTGTGTGTGGCAGAAATTATGTTGCTGATTTATGTCAACGGGTGGTTAATGAGGGTGATTTAGGGTTAACTGTGGCCCAGGGCTGCTACTTGAAGACTCAAGTGTGAATGAATGTCTGATTTTTTTATTTTTTTATTTTTTTATTTATTTATTTATTTTTTTTTTTTACAATTTTTTTTTTTAACAGTACACTGATTTACTGCATTAATTAAATGTTTGAAGAGACCACTTTATTTAAGTGAACAGTGCTGTTTCTTAATTTTAGTACTTGTGCTCTATTTTCTTTTTCTTCGTGAATTGAAAATTTTAGAATGTGCCCACTCTACCAAGTGCCTCAGTATCAAGTACCTAATGGATATTGTTACAAGACAAATTACCTATATTTAGGTAAACACCATTGGACCGAACAAAGTGGTATGATCTCCATTAGTCATCCAAGGCCATAACCTCATTGGTTCAACCCAGGCAAAAGCAAGTGATGGGGCTTAAGTTAGCAGACATTGTAGCATTGGGATCAGCTGATATGGCTTATGTGAATGAAAAAAAATTATGTTCCATACTGCACAAGGAAAACTCCAGATAACTGAATTATGATTCCAGGTAACATGAGTGAGGGCAACCCAACAGGGGAGAAGCTGGAGGAGTATGTGGAAGCATTACAAGACTACCAATATGAGCATCATGGTCAGACTTTCATCATATCAAAGGGAGAGATCTTCTTGGTCCTCAAAAGCACAAATAATATTTGGTGGCAGGTAGGCATCTGTAGTTTTATAACTGTATAGAATTTTGCAATTGCTGTAGGAAATCATAGACGTTTTTAGTTCTCCATAATTTCATACCTAGCTGCTAAAATTTAACAAAAATTGTGCTTTGAAAAGATTTGAGAGTAGCTGTGTTGTTGTTAGGAGTGCAGAAAAAAAAATCTATAGATAAGTGAACTCAGGTCCTTTCTGGAAAGTATCTTGTTCAAGATAAGCAGTTATTACTAGTGGTTATTGTTGAATTGTAATATAAGGTAGTTATCTTGTTCAACTGATATACTGAACATTTACAACCTTTAAACAGGTGATCCGAGCTGGAAGCAAGCGAGCTTTTTATGCTCCAGCACAACATCTGCAACATAAAAGTTTATCGGAAGAAGAAATGAAGAAAATAATAAGTGGTCACAACTCAAGCTCTGAAAATGTTACTTTTCAAAGGAGATCCCACGAGCTTGATGGAGGAGGGGCCTGCTCATCACAAGAACTATCTCCAAACAGTACTCATGCTGCTAGTCAAGCTCTTCGGTCTTATCCAGGACACCTTAAAACCTCACCTCTACACATTTCCAAGTCAAGCTTAAATGAGGGCAGTGCTGAATCTTTTAGACATCAACCAATAAAACCCTTCATCAAGTCAAGATCCATTGATGAGTTGAGGTCAGGTGGACGCAGTCACTCCACCCTGGATATCACCAAGATACGGGAAACCAGCAGTGAGGAGCTAGATAGACGTTCCAGTGGGAGTATTCAGCTGAGTCCACGTCTCAGGTCCAGCTCATTTGACTTAAGAATGCCTCCCAAGGACACGGAGATGAAGCAGGGGTCTCTAGACAAGCCCCGTAATTCCAGGATCTCCAAAGATCAAGGGGATAGGCGACGATCATGGGCATTAGAGAACTTTAGGCCATCACTCAAGAGAGGGGAGACAGTGGATGCAGCCATTGTGTTGGATGTACCACCTGAGCTACCCCCTAAAACAAGACCCAAGCGTGGACTTAGCACATTTAGCTCAAATCCTGAGAATGTTGGTCATCTGGAAGGACCTATTGATATCAAGGTTGAGCAAGCTAGAATGGCCAAAGCAGGACAATCATCTTTAGGAAAGGAGCAACATGCTGGTATGGAGATAGAGAGGAGGCACTCGAGACATTCTTCAGACCCTTTATTACTTTTGGAGGAGAAGACAAGCTATCAGGAATCCCAAAATGGCAAAGGCCCACCTATTGCCCTTCCCAGGAAACTGTTGCCCCCACAGACTAGCTTTATGGAGAGCAGACCTGAAGTTCAGCCTTATGTAGGTGACTACACTCATAGAGATGCCAATGGAAACAAGGTTAAGGAAACTTCAAGCCAGAGCAGCATTGCAAGCATGTCCTATACCACCCATGAGGGTTCTGGTAAGACCAGAGAATTTCTAGGGAGTTTCAGACAAAAAAGTAAGGCAGGTGAGCCTCCACAAGGAAAATCTTCAGGCACACCAGAGATGATCATAAAGAATGACACCAACCCAGCACCACCTCAGAAGTGCAGGCCAGAATCCCCCAAAACCCTAACTGTCAAGAGCAAATTCTCGCCAGGTTTTGGCAGTTTCAGGAACAAGAGCAAAAGAGAGACCAAGAAGGAGGAAAAGGAAAAGGAGCCACTGACAAGGGAAACACCCACACCTGATTCTTCACGTGGAGGGAAAATAGTACAGGTTGGTTTGTTTATATTCTTTCTTCTTTTTGCTCACTGTGTCTATGCTTCCTTTTCCAATGAAGTATAAAATGAAAACCCCATTTGAAGTCAGGAGGGTTTGCTATATAGCTATCTTTAGCTCAGTGGTTCCTCTTACCTTTCATTGACAGTACCTATTAGTTCAAATTATTACACCATCATACATGGAAGAAAATTACTAGATATATTTAGTTAATAACTTTTGAGAACCTGCAGATTCAAAAGACAAACAAAACCACCTGAAAACATACTACTCATTAATGCTTCTTGGTTGCTTATTGGCTAAGCTTACCTAATTTCCAAACAGAGGATATAATGTGATGTGATGACAGATGCTTGAGATGTCAGTCTTTTACAACATTTATCATTTGTTTCATTAAAAACGTTTACAAAAATATTCTACTCAATGTTTCATTATTGTTGATAAGATAAAAACTCACTTGTGACTTCTGTGTTAGTTGCTTCAGTGTAGAAAGTAGTGCCTCCATTGCAGATTGGAGGAGATAACTTATTTTGTATTCTAAGATGGTTTGGTTGCCTGGAAAGAATATTAGTAAATAAAGTGATCAGTAGTATATGAAATAAGGTTTAGGTATATATATAACATTTGGAAGAGGAGAGTAATTTAAAATGTATGGACATATTGTTAGAATACTGGAAAGAAAGAGGGAAGAAGGAAAAAAGTAGAGAAGTTTGGAATGTACATATTGTTAGAATATTGGAAAGTGAGAGGAAGGAATAATTGAGAAGTTTGGAATTTACAAAAATTAACTAAGAGCATCAGTACATGTTGACTAATGCAATGATCATCACCATAAGGTATTTTCAAGTTACAGACATCTGGACAAATAGAAAGATTAAACATTTTCATTATATTTAGATCCAGGGATTCTCTTCATGTAAATTATAAGATATCTTAAGCATGTGTCAGATAGCCATATAACATTATTGGGTTTGGTTTCTGCTAGACCCCACCATCTCCACGATGTCCCCCTCAAAGAACACTTAATGGTGATTGGGGTGAATACATTGAAGAGGTCTCCAAAAGACCTTACTACTACAACTCTGTTACAAGAGAGAAGCGCTGGAAGCCTCCCCGGTGTAGCAAAGGGACCACTTCTAATTCCATCTCTGAGGTGAGGATGTGTTAGAATTTCATGGGTTTTCTTAATGTATGAGATAAGTAGATGATACAAGAACTAAAATTGTGATGTATGTACAGTAAAATCCCTCTCATCCGGCATTCGAGTATCCGGCAGCTTCAAGTATCTGGCACATTTTTCCCTGAGCCTTAAAATCAATAAAAAATCAATGTGTACTCATAAAATAGATTAAAATTACCGCGCGAGGCATGCTTTGTCCCCTCGCCACCAGAGCGCACTGTTTCGCGCCACCCACGGTCCACTGCACTGTGTTTACTCAGTGACTCAGTCCCGCGTGTGCACTGTATCGCCTGACGCCTTCATCATGCCTAAAGTTGTAGAAAAGAGGAAGCGTGTTGTGCTTACACTTAAGCAGCTGATCAGATCAGCTGATCTTTGTTATGGTAAGATGCGTGAGTGTAGGGTGGTGATTGTGGACATAATTTCACTTCTATTCAAGTATCCGGCAATATTCAAATATCCGGCATGTCGGCGGTCCTGTTGATGCCGGATAAGAGGGATTTTACTGTACAATGTAATAAGAGATTTCAGAGATAAATTCACAGCTTCAAAATTAGACTTCCAAACCTGCAAAGGATGAACGTTCTCCACAATAAGATTTTAGAAACCAGACACTGATCATGGAATATGTTTTGAATATGTTTTTGCTGTACTTGGGTATGTGTGACACTTTAACTGTAAAATTACTTTTCTCTTATTAACCACATTACATGATTCAAAGACATCTTGCCAACACATATTCTTAGTATTGCATTCTTCTTTAACTGCTTTCTCAAATATGCATCAATACCATAAGGTGTATATCTACTTACATTTTCTGTCATTGCAGGTTCTTTCTACTGGGACTGAGGATAGAAACTGCAGAGGAAATGCACCCCAATGTCCTCCAAAGTGTCCAACCCCAGATTACCCAAACTCACCAAGGTTCTCCCACAAGCCCTTCTCATACACTTGTAATCCAGACACAACACCAATCCATTCCACCCATCCGCGTGTTGTTGCCCATAACTCATCCTCCACCACTACTCCACACTCCACTACTTCACAAACCCTCACTAACAGCACCACATCTGCCATCCGCAGCATGTCTCCCCCACAGATATCAGGCAAGTTGATGCCTCTGTCCTTTGCAACTCCTCCAGCTGTGCCCCCAAGCAGTGCCAAACCTACCTTTCCCACTACACCCACAACCCCCGAGTTTGCTGACTTCACTGCTGCCACCACCACTGACGATCAAAATTATGCTCTCCTTGACATTCTGTACAAGATGAAGCTTCCACGTGGCTGGGAGAAGAAGTATGATGCTTTCAATCAAAGGATCTACTTCCACAATGTTGTGACTCGAGAAAGGGTGAGTAGAATGTCTCTCTCTCTCTCTCTCTCTCTCTCTCTCTCTCTCTCTCTCTCTCTCTCTCTCTCTCTCTCTCTCTCTCTCTCTCTCTCTCTCTCTCTCTCTCTCTCTCTCTCATTAGTCTTATTTTCATATATTTATATTTAAGTCACTTTCTTTATTTTCTCATTTTCAACATTATTCTGGTACCACTTAGGTACATTTTTTTTTTTTATGTAGGAAGGACACTGGCCAAGGGCAACAAAAATCCAATAAAAAAATATGCCCACTGAAATGCCAGTCCCATAAAAGGGTCAAAGCAGTGGTCAAAAATTGATGAATAAGTGTCTTGAAACCTCCCTCTTGAAGGAATTCAAGTCATAGGAAGGTGGAAATACAGAAGCAGGCAGGGAGTTCCAGAGTTTACCAGAGAAAGGGATGAATGATTGAGAATACTGGTTAACTCTTGCGTTAGAGAGGTGGACAGAATAGGGGTAAGAGAAAGAAGAAAGTCTTGTGCAGCGACGCCACGGGAGGAGGGGAGGCATGCAGTTAGCAAGATCAGAAGAGCAGTTAGCATGAAAATAGCGGTAGAAGACAGCTAGATATGCAACATTGCGGTGGTGTGAGAGAGAGGCTGAAGACAGTCAGTTAGAGGAGAGGAGTTCATGAGACGAAAAGCTTTTGATTCCACCCTGTCTAGAAGAGCAGTATGAGTGGAACCCCCCCAGACATGTGAAGCATACTCCATACATGGACGGATAAGGCCCTTGTACAGAGTTAGCAGCTGGGGGGGGTGAGAAAAACTGGCGGAGACATCTCAGAATGCCTAACTTCATAGAAGTACTGTTTATATGCTGTAGAAGAGAGATCCTCTAGAAATATTTATGTCCAATTCTGTATTTCAAGAAAGATATGGTACATCATAGAATTTTTGTATATTTGTAAAACAAACTTAATGGTCCCTCAAAATTGTCACTTGGCAGTTCATGATCAGGGTAAGAGATCGCTGACTTCTCGAATGTCAGATTGTAAGTATTCTATCATTCTATCAATCTATCTATATTATTTGCTGCCAGGTGACCAAAGTCTGTTGGTGTAAGTATTGAACTTGTCCTTAAGAACAATAATGAAATTCTGATGATTTTTTTCTGGACTTTTGAAAGGAGAACCATGGTAAAGTCTTTGTAACCCCACTATTCAGAGATATTCATACATTACACTGCAGAGTTTTCACCCTCTCACCCTCCTTCTTCCTTGAGTATGCACCATGTCCTCCTATGTGTGTATTATGATCACCCTCTCTTACTGTCTTTGAAGTGATCAAGCCCTCACAGGCTACTGCTTTGAATCACTGCACCACTCCACAGTTGTTTCTTCATCCTTATTTAACATGTGAAACTTTCTGTACATTCATTACTTTCATCATTACACCTTTTTCAAATCACATAGGAAAAATAAGCTTGATATTTGCAGGCTTTTTTCTCATGTCTCATTATCAGTCCTGTGTTTTCACACACACACACACACACACACACACACACACACACACACACACACACACACACACACACACACACACACACACACACACACACACACACACACACACACACACACACACACACACACACACACACACACACTCTCTCTCTCTCTCTCTCTCTCTCTCTCTCTCTCTCTCTCTCTCTCTCTCTCTCTCTCTCTCTCTCTCTCTCTCTCTCTCTCTCTCTCTCTCTCTCTTTCTCTCTCTCTCTCTCTCTCTCTCTCTCTCTCTCTCTCTCTCTCTCTCTCTCTCTCTCTCTCTCTCTCTCTCTCTCTCTCTCTCTCTCACTAAATATACATTTTTTCATAGCTTACCTTTAACTTCACACAGAAAGGATTTGAGTTAGGTAGTTTAAGGAATCATGCCAGTCACAGTTTCTGTACTGTTTGCCTGTTAGTGCTGTATGCTTGGGTAGAGAGAAAATCAACAATATCAAGAGCCTTCTCCCCACCCCCCCAACTCTCTGACTTCCTCTGTTTCATGATAAAAGTTATTTTTACATGAAGATTTGTTGAGAAATTGTGTTGAAACTGGCTTAAATTTATATTTTTATACATTCATTGCAGTACCTTTGTAGTAATATATATATATATATATATATATATATATATATATATATATATATATATATATATATATATATATATATATATATATATATATATATATATATATATATATATATATATATATATATATAAATGTAAACATGTTACCATTTATTTGTCAATATTTATGTTTGCATTTTTCAGGGCAGAGATCATACCAAACTGAAAATTTAATACTTTAAAGACCGACTTTTCAAGATATTGAGTCTATAAGTGTGTTGGGTGTGTGTATTACATTTATGTACAGTAAGTAAGGATTCTATGTATGATAACTTTGGAAACAAGATTTTCTCTTATATGTATGTTCACCACATAGAAGATCCTTCATCTAGCTGCTTCACTAATAGGAAATATTATGTATACAGGTTATCCCTAATCATATAGTATTATAGGTGTTGTCATCAACCTTGTCACTTGTTAAGTATGTAAAAGAACAATCCCAGTTAGTGGTGTGACGTAATAAAAAGGGATGAAAGTTTGTGATAAGGTTGAGAGGAAGTGATATCCTGTATAGTGTTTCATGGAGTCATCCAGAAGTCACAGTGGTTGTGTTTTTGTGTTGGTGCTCCACAGATACATACATTGTGTTGATTCTTTTGGCAAGTCTTCCATGAGTTAGTGCGGGGTGCATTGTTATGCAACAGAGGTGTGCTTTCTAGTCCCTGAAAAATCTAGTCCCATGGGACATATTCTTATCTCTATAAGATGCAGTGCTCCATTGCAGTAGTTTACTACCATCATCAGTTGCCTTTAACAATCTGATTTAGATGATTACATCATGAAAGTGTTTGTTTGATTTTTCTGTGTGTATTCTCAGTACTACCCAACAGCTACAACAGTACCATCTTATAGCCTCTCTTTCTAAGAAAAGAATTTTTGGCATTCTTTACTCCATATTGGAAGACCCATCAAGCTAGTGTAAGCTACAAAGCAAACCATGAGTGATGATCATCTCCAGGTTATCTTCATGAATCATACGGTATTCCAGCCCAGAGGAGTGTCGTGTGTGTCAGAGTTGGATATAGCACACCTAAATGACAGACAGTACACGCGCAAGTCTTATCAAAGCAACATGGACCTGAGTAAGGAGTTACAGCTGGATGCAAATGTTTTAGAGGATGATCGGTCTGTCCCAGCTGATGAAGTTACTTCCAGTGAACAGAAAATACCTCCTCCAAAACCACCGCGCACTCTTAGCTTGGCACCAGATGCAGTGGTTATCATGCCTAACAGACTGCAACAGATGGAAGGCCAGAGCAGAGTTTTTACTTCACCAACAGATCAAGCATCAATAGTGGTGGCTGGGTCACAAGTTTCATCTTTCAATCCCATGTCAAGCTTCTCTAAGCCTCGTGGACATTCCAGAAGTAAATCAGAGAGCTCGAGAAACACTTATGCTGCATCATCAAATTTGGGCACACAAGAATTGATCCCAGTTGTTGGAGGAAGAGCATTGGATGTACAAAGAGAAACATCACAGTCTTCCTCTCCTAGCTTAGACTTGACAAGAAGCAAATCACCATCATTAAGAAGCAAATCACCATCATGCAAAACATCTTTATCACCTCAAATTTGCAAATTCCCAGTTCCCTCCAGTCGTACCAGCCACATTAAAGAAGATATAAGAGAAATTACATGCACACTGCCCAGATTAATTATAGGAGAGAAGGGGATAACTGGGAATGCCCTTGGAAATCCAAAGGAAAAAAGTACTCATACACCACTGTCAAGCTCAGAAAATGTTACTGGTGACTCCAAGCAGGCTAGTACAGCAGAAATAGAAGGTGTCTCTGAAGCCTCCAGGAAGCAATACAGCAGCATTCTTCAAGAGTTGAGCACTCACAGCCTCAAACCTTCAAAATCTCTTCTCCCATCACCTAATGTAGAGGAAGAGCAGGGCTCGGCAGGTGTTCACGTCAAAGAACAATACAGTGATAAATCCTCAGAAACAGAAGCATTCCTACTTGACACGCCATTTACTCTGTCTAAAATGTCAAGACTGAACCAGTCTCGAAAGGCTAAACAAACATCTGGATTAAGATTCAGAAGGTACTCGGGGGACAATCTCCTAGAACCAAGAAATCAGATTCGAAATTCGTCATTTATTACTCATGATGAGGATGGCTCTATTCTTGAGAATAAACCTTTGTCAAAGCTGACCCAGATGGCCGCCAGTGAGGGAGTTAGTATATTCCAGAAAGGGTGGCCCATGGAGCTGGTTGTTCCTCCCAGCCTGTTATTGGGCTCTTCTGAACTGAATGACTCACCTAGAAATGATGACTCTGAGGAGTCATCTCCTACCTGCAACTTCAGTTTTGATGGCCAAGAGTACAGGAGTTTCCAAGATCCTGATAAGGTAGTGCTGACTTTTGTCACTCCTGATGTGATGGGTAACATTTCATCTTTCCATGTTCAGATAATGCATTTTGCTGCTTGTTTTGTGTTCTCATTTCATTTGCCAAAAATTGACATTGAAATTTGCCTATCACATTAGCTGTGACATTTAAAGATAGCTTAACACATGCTCACACATAACAGCTCCCATTGTGGGATGTATTTAATGACAGCAGTGCTTCTTCATTGAGTGTTCTACAGCTGTAAATGAAACTGCAAAAATATAAGCTTATTTTTCACTTGCATTCTCTTGTGCTTATCACATGGTATGCAAGCACTTCTATCATAGTAGCCTGTAACCATAGCCTTACTTCAACCACTAATCATGTGTTACAGAAGGAGAAAGAAAGGGAGAATGAATCAAGACTATAAAAGACACTAGATGCATTTTTCGTCTGTATATAATGTCTCCATAACAGCACAACCTCTGTGTCATTTATAGCCTAGATCTCTGTGAAATTATAGATTAAATATGATTGATGATAGTGATGATACAGGGATGGCTTTCTCCTGGAACTCTTTGCTCCTCTCCCCATTGTGCTGCACTCTGCACCCTTCCCCAAACCTTTATCTCTGAGCTAATGTAAAAATTACGAAGTTGATTAAAAATTTACCTCATACCTTCCTCACAGTTGCACATTCATTAGGCCATCTCTGTGTATACAGCATATTTTTAGGTTAGTGGATCATAAGTAAAAATAGAACAATATTTACTTTTATTTCTATTCATGAAACGTGTGCGTGTCATTCATTTGCTGGTCACCCAGCTACCTGTTCCCCTACAGAAAGAGCTCAGAACTCTTAGCAACCAATCTTTGGCTAGGATTGGGCCCACTCATATGCCACACACTGAAACAACAAAGTCACAATGTTACAATGTCACAAGGTTACATGATGTACCTATTTAAGGCAGGTTTCCATGGGGCAATTCGCAGCTGGTTTTATATGCAGCCGGGATTTGCTGAATTGCTGGCCCGACCAGGAAACTGCTCAGTCAGTCTGATCAGTTGCCTTCCCTGCATTTTTCCAAGATCAAATGAGAACAGCTATTAATATAAAATTGAAAATAAGAGAAATATTGTTGGGAAGTGTTTTAGTATCATTATATACAATAAATAATAAAATATTTAAATTTATTTATCAAAATTTTGGAAAATAGACACAGAATTGGTTTGTTTACATCATCACTGAGAAAGCCAGCAGTCCAGCATGTTTGTACTCTACTAGAAGACATCATGAGTAGCAATATGGACATTGTTTGGATCCATGCATCCGAAATATCTCTTTTGTAGTTGGTACATGAGAAGTATATATATGGGATCCCAAAGACCCAATGTATACCAAACATAGTCTTCATAAGTTCTCACAAGAGCTGGTAATAAACACTATTTGTATTCCTTCACACTAGCCAGGAATGAGTTCACAACCATTTCTTCTTTTGCTTTTTCTTCAAACACAGCAATATTGCAGCAATAGCAACCAGCTCATTGGAGGAGAACTACATCTTGATTGTTTAGGTTTTGATGCAATGGGTCAGCAACTGCTGTCAACCATGTTAATGCTTTCAGTTGAAACCTGCCAGCTATTCTGGGTGGCTGGAACTAGCTGGATGGAGAAAATGCCCCGTGTAAACCCACCTTTACTGATAGATGAACAGGGGCCACACATGTAAAGGCGTGCCCATCTCCCTTTCTCTGCCTGAGATTGAACTTGGGCCTTCTTGGTTGTGAGATGAGCGTACTAACCACTGCATTGTGTGGTTCTTGTGTCTGTGTGTGTGTGTGTGTGTGTGTGTGTGTGTGTGTGTGATTCACCTATGGTCATCTGCTGGTCACCCAGCCAGCTGTTACCCTAAGGAAAGAGCTCAGAGCTCATATTGACTAATCTTTGGGTAGGACTGAGACCACTGACACACCACACACCAGTGACAGTGAGGTCACAACCTCTCGGGTTACATCCCGTACCTACTTGCTGCTAGTAGTGCTGACGCGTAGTGTACACACTACACGGTGTGTGTACGTGTGTGTGTGTGTGTGTGTGTGTGTGTGTGTGTCACAATGAGAAAAAATTTAATATGTTGTATTTTTAATTCTATATAGCTTATTGTCCTGGGAATTAAGGAAACTATATTTTTATATAATTTCATTTGAAATTTGATAACATAAAAAACCAAAGAAGAAACAATCAAGAGTTGCACATTAACTAAAAACTTGGTTAAACATTCCCTGGAAAAGATTGACAGACAGATTTCATAAGATAGTGACTGGAAAACCTTTGAGCTCAATTAGTGTTTCATGTGTATGATATGCTGTTAAGGCACGGTTCCACCAAGGCAACAATTTGGCAACATGTGGCATGCTACGTTGCCACATACACCAAGTGTGTTTCAACCAGTTCAACAGAAGACAACATGTAGTATGCAACTGTGTTGCAGTATAACCTGATGCATGTGACAAGATTTAGCCAGTTATCTAGTGTTGAACACCTTCCCATGAGTCACAGGAAGGTTTCAATGTTGAAAGGCAAAAAGATGAATTGGTCTCAAGAAAAGAGCATAGAATACATAGAAGAATATAGGAAACTTGCTGTTATATGGGATATTTTCTTGACAGACAATGAGAATAATCTTGCTAAACTAGATGCACTTTGGGGACTAGCCAAGAAATTTAACTGTGACATGGCAATGGTAAAGAAAATGAAGAATTTGCATACTGCCTTTTGTCATGAGCACAAAACCCTAACCCAAAAGAAATCCTAGTAATTTGTGTCACTTTTCCTAATCCAGGGACTCACTTTGTTGAGAAGGTAATTGAAATCTTCCAAACTCATCCTTGAAAAGTTCTTGAAAAGTGATTGATCATTGGACCATAATTTTTCAATAAAATCATTTTGAACAATATTATTGCCCATAAAATGTTCTCTCCTACTTTTTTGTGTGGGCATCACCCAGGACTAGATATGAAGTAGCAGCGACCATCTGCTGAGGTATCATGTTGACAACTGGCTTAGCTTTTGTTGAATTGGTGGAAAAGGTTCTGTGGCACTTAACATTCAACATAGGATGTAGCATGCTACAAGCAACAATGATGTTGCCTTATTGCAGGCAACATGTGTCATGGTTGAAAGCTGCATTCAATATATTTATTGAAAGACAGTCAAGTTGCTTCCTACATGTTGCCTGTGTTGCCTTGGTGGAATTTTGCCTTTATGTTTGATGGTTTCCTTGTAAATATGGTAGTTTTTTATCAGCAAATACCAAGGAATTGCTGTGTAAATAGAAAATGTGCATGTTCTGCCATAACTTCCTCGTGTGTTACTGATCTTATTTATATTTTTTATGATTTTGATGTGAGAATATATGGTTGTCATATTTGCTTTGTCTAGCATGCTATGTAACTTTCAGATTCTTAAATGCTTTAATTTTCTTTCAGTTTTGTGTGTTAATGATATGAACACTATTGTTCAAAACAATTTGAAATTGTAAGATTTCAGTAGCCACATTTGCAAAAAAAATATAACATTGTTTATGAAATAACTTATTTTCACAGTAGGCACTTCTTAATTTCTCTTTCCCTCAGCCATTTATCTAAAGTTAGGTAACTGTTACAGTAACAGTCCTGTCTTTCAGCATTTACAGGACTAAACAGGTTCTGAAACATTGAATATGGCAAAATTTCAGATGTGAATTTCGTCAGCTATATTAGCAATTTATTTAGTTATTTGCAGAAAATACAACTAATATCTCCAAGGCATTTTTATATTCAAATCACAAACACTTCAGGGCATATTTCTAGAAAACAAACAATATAAGTCTAATGTAAGCATGAACTAAGTCTAGACTATAGTCCAGTTTGCCCCCAGCAAACTTGATAAATAAGCTGAATTTTTTTCTAGTGCCCTCCCACAAAATTTGTATGGCTCTCCTCACTTTCCCCCTCCTTCATTTCCAAAGTAGCAGAATTTGTCAGACTGAAAATGATCTGGTGGTCAATCTGCTCCTCAACCACTGGTAGATTTTCATTCACAAAGACAGAGTGGAGAGACAAACTTGGAAGTGTAAACACAGTAGACTCAGTCTTATATTCTTATTTATTTATTTTTTTTATTTTATTTTACTTATTTTTTTGTTTTTTACTCTGTGCCTGTTACACTTTTGGATTGCTAATATTTCTTTCCTCTCCTCAGTCTAGTACTTTATTCATATACTCCAAGTTTATACCAAAAATTTCCTCATATACAGCACTCACACCATCATACCCACAGGTGCTGCAAGTAGCAGTAGAGCCTACATGAGATGGGAGATAATTGCTGTGCTCCATGGCCATTTTTAAACTAGCCAATACCTTTTGGAAATACAGTGTCGAAAGATCAGATAACTTTCAGAATGGGACTATTTTGCATAAGTGCTGAAATATCAGGTTTTCAGAAACAGATGCCATAAGACAGGACTTTTGCTGCATAGGTATATGTCAATATTAATTGGGAAAGATACTTATGTTAATGTAGGCTTAGGGTGATGAAAAGGACAAGCTTCAAGATTATCTTTCCCACTTGAATTCTTATATTGAATTTCAACTAGAATTGAATGTTTTTTCCAAAGAAAGTCACTCTTTTGTCACCTATATTAATATTTTCTCTATTTGCCATTATTGATGCTTAATTACTTTCTCTTACACTTCATTGAAGAGCCTGCCATCACAGCCTTGCCATTGCTTTTGTATATCTCACAACAAGTCCATCTTTTAAGGCATGCACTCCAAGCATCCTGTTATGATTGTTATTATAATACAGTCTTATAATGTTTCCATTTTGAACTTCAGCTTCTTAAGAAAAAGAGATAAAATCACATTCAGCCATTTAGAAGAGTGACATAACTATGAACAATCTGAAACAGCTTCAATGCAGTGGAGTGAATCTCTTCAAGGTGGACTTACTGTACTGAGGAAAGGTACCTCACATCTCACGCAGAGCTCTTGCTTACCCTGCTAACTCCTAGTTCCCCTCCAGTGGCTGGCAACAAGCAGTGATGAGGGTAAGGTGTACTACTATGAGGAATCCGGCACCAAGAGTGCATGGAGATTGCCGGAGGTGAGTGTGTGTGTGTGTGTGTGTGTGTGTGTGTGTGTGTGTGTGAATAATATTAAATAAATGAGGTGTGTGTTGATCTGCTGTGGTACAGTGAGACCACATATGTTTGGTGACCAACAGGTCCTCAGGTGCATGGGTTTGAATCCTGGCCATAGTCCAAGGTTAGAAAGGGCATCCACTTGAGTAATGGTTCTCAAATGCCAAATTCAGAGTCCTTTGTTAGGAGGCAATGTCCTAGCCCTGATAGGCTAAGGAAATTGGACTGAAAAAAAAAGATATATAGGGTGTGTGTTGGTCAAGTAGTAATGTAGTATCTTTTGTTTAAAATAAATGAGAAATTAATCAAATTTCAGCCACGAGAGGTGTTACTTTTGCCCACACAGAACAGACTGGGGATTAAACTCTTGATGACATTTTCTTAGTCATGCCATGGTGATCACCAAGGTCTAAGGGGAGTCCTGTCTTACTTAAGTGTCTCTCCACTAAAATAACTAATAAGATCTGAGCTAAGTTTGTGCCATCCTATGCCCATAGCAATTTATTTGGTTTTGTTTTAATTGCCTTTACACTTATTGTTTGGACAACCTCTGCCACCTCAGACATTAGTCGTGTGTGTGTGTGTATGTAATTCATTGTGGTCTTGAGGATCACATGTTTGACTCGACCACCAGCTATACTCTCTTGGACAGAACTAAGAGCTCCTGATAGCCCAGTTTATGGTTAAAGCTCAGGGAGGTCAGTAAATGCTTTCTCATCTGTGAAAGATCCTTAGCATCATGGGCACAGTGTGAATCCAGGCCTGTCAGATGACAGCTGGAGATGATAGCACTGAACTAGGGAGCTGTGTGTGTGTGTGTGTGTGTGTGTGTGTGTGTGTGTGTGTGTGTGTGTGTGTGTGTGTGTGTGTGTGTGTGTTATTCACCCATGGTCATCTGCTGGTCATCCAGCCAGCTTTTCCCTTACAATAAGAGCTCAGACCTTATAGTGACTAATCTTTGGGAAGGACTAAGATCATTCACAAGCCACACACCATGAGAGCAAAGTCACAGTTCCTCAGCTTACATCCTGTACTAAATTGCTGCTAGGTGAACAGAGACTGCACATTAAGGGGCTCGCCCATCTGCCTCACTACGCCTGGGACCTGAATACAGGCCTTCTCGGTTGTGAATCAAGCATGTTAACCACTACATTATGCAGTGTGTGTGTGTGTGTGTGTGTGTGTGTGTGTGTGTGTGTGTGTGTGTGTGTGTGTGTGTGTGTGTGTGTGTGTGTCCATATATACATGTGTGTGTTTTGTCATTCCAGATAAGTTCTGTAGCAGGTACTAATGTAACTAAAATTTAGTCCATATCATTGACTCTCATATTTAACTGCTGCCACATGCTTTTTTACTTTTTTTATAATAATTTTTCCTCAGCTTTTCCTCACTGTGATTGCCTTTTCTAAATATGATTATTCAAAATAAATTAAGAAAAGCAAATTATTCCCAATAAAACATTTGCAATTAAAAATGAATATCATGTATCAGAACAAAATAACCTAGATAGTAGAATTAACCTCTAGAATATGTCAAGTTTAGTAACATAAGCTGCTAAGATCCTGTGACATTTGGGATTAACAGCCTAATAATCTTACATGCTCATAATGAGATCAGTTATAATCTATATCTATAGCAAATATAGTTGTGTATATATACTTAAAGGAAGTGTCTGCTTCAGGTTGACGAAACAGAACTACCTGATCAAGAGGGTTGCCTCAGCCAGCCATTGTCATCTCCAGCTGAGAACTATAGACTCTCCAACATAACAGAGAATCTAGTAAGTTGGATTTCACTTCGTCTTAGCACCAAGCATTAGATAAAGGGTTTTAGTACTGTTTAGTTGTCTGCAAAAAAATACAGCAGAATTATATTTCCTTATAAATTCATCCCATTTTCCTGAACATCTGCATTTTCAAAGTCTTTCCAGTCCACAGCAACAAAGTACTTTCTTAATTTTTCAAAGTCAGCTTTACTATATTTAAATCTTTTCACTATAATTTTCATCATTAATTATATTTTCATTTTTCAAATTAAATTCCATCAACACATGATCACTTTTATCTAGAGGGCTATCATAGTGTATAGTTTCAATAATTTCCATATACTTGGTAAACACTAAATCAAGTCTTGATGATTTATCTCTTCCACTAAATCTGGTATCACTGTCAACCTATTGCGTCATCAAGTTTTCCACTGCCCAGTTTAATAGTCCATTACTCCATGAGATCTCACTTCCAGTAGTTGTCAGTGTTTTCCAATTTATCTCCTGACAATTAGAATCACCAACAATAATTATATCACCAGTTTCCATCACTATCTTTTCATCTACCAACATCTCTTCATGCTCTTCTTTTCTCCAAGCATTGGTCATAAGTGGCATACACTCCTACATAGTTCATTATCCATCCATTTCCACTTCTAATCATCACTTCTCTTCACTTTTTATTACCTTCTCCACTTGAACACATTTTTTTAGTCCTTCCTTGTCACTTCTATTTTTCATCTATAAATCATATTTATCATCACCAATGTCAGGAGCTCCCCATACATTTTTCCATTTTGTCCAACAACGTCCAGTGCAGTTTTGCTTAACAACTCATTTAATTCCATTTTTGTTGACATTAATCCATTTACATTAGTATAACATACTTTACTGGCTGCTTGATGTACCATTTCTTTATTGTCATATCTCTTACTCCAGAAAACTACTACTTCTCTTCTGTTCGTTGTTATTTTTTTTTTGTTTAGCCTCATTTACTAGCTCCTTTTGCTTCAACCTTTCAGTCTCATCTATGTCCCTGTTTATTCATACATTCTTATATTCTTCATCTCCAGACAACATCCAAGACCCATTAATTACTTCTGCTTGTACCTGTGTTGCAAACCTTATTCTTATGGGTCTCATTTTTTCTTCTTCATATTTCCCAATTCTGTGGAACTCTTCCACTTGCTTTACTATCTGACTGTCTTCACTTTCTCCAGTAACTTATTCAACAGCTTTTTCTTTTCTTCTCTTTGAATTCAGCTTAATATTTTTTCTTCCTTTAAACCAAATACAATTACTTGTTTATATTTTTCTATAGTGTCTCTCACTAACTTTTTCTCTTCTTTAATAATATTCACCACTTTCTGTTCCAGGTTTTGCTTCTCATTTTCTTGTTCTATTATTTTCTTTAGTGATTCTTCTTCAAATTTACATTCATTTAACCACTTATTTTGCTTTATTTCCACATCTTTTACACTTGCCTTCATTTCCTCATTTCCTTTCTGAACAGTTTCTACTTTTTCCTTTATTTGTTTCTTCAAACAGTCATTTTCCACCTTCAACTTCTCATTTTTATCTTCCATATCAATCAACTTTGCTGTAATAGTCACCAACTCCTCACCTGTCTCCTTCTGGTGTGCCTCCAATGTCTTTATTCTCTCCACTAACTTGTCCATCATTTCTTCCATATACAGAATTTTTCTACTCTGCAGTCTATAATTTAGTGCTCTTTCTTCACCAGTAAAACCTTCAAAGGAACCCCTTTCTTTTGGGATGCCACCCTCTGCCATGTTTGTCCAAAATGTAAACAAACCAAACCAAACTTTCCTAGAGACGGGATAACTACACTCACAGTATTGTTTCTCCCCTCCCTATTTACCACCTAGGTATTCCTAGGTCTTCATAACAAATCTCATTCCACCATGAGTGATCTATGTAATTCCTTCCTTCTATATGCAGAGCACTAGAAAACACGTCCTGTCAGCTCTGCCACCGCCATGTGTGTGTAATAATAATAATAATAATAATAATAATAATAATAATAATAATAATAAATGGCTTATTAATGTTGAAGCCATTGCAAACTATACATAGTGATGTTAAACAGTTCTTAATGGTTACAGTGTGTGTGTGTGTGTGTGTGTGTGTACGTGCATGCGTGCGTGCTTGAAGTGAGAGAGAGAAAGACAGAGTGCATGTGTTCATGTATTGTCTATCTATTCTTTGCCACCGCACAAGTTTTTACTCCCCACAGTCTGAGCTGAGTGACAGGATCCTTCGGGAAGGATTCCTACACCGCACCTTCCTGATGCGGGACAGCAAGAAGGTGCGCAAGAACTGGACACACTCCTACACTCGCTACATTGTGCACTCCTTCAGTAATGGCTGCTCAGGCATCCTCTACTTCACCAAGAACAAGGATGATGAAAAGGTGTGTGGATGACCAAGACCAATAGACATAACTTTTCTGATTAGTGAGGTAGAAAAGAATTCATACAAACATCATCTGTAGTGGGAATATGTATGATTAAGGAACCTACATTTATAAATAACTTGAATTAATACTATTTGTCATTAGAAGAAACAATCTTTGCCCTTTCCATTTTATATAAATATGCATTTATGAACTCATCATTATAGCATCCCAGCAGCTTTAAAGAGCTCCTCATATTTCATTAAATTAGTGTTTTCTTATTTCAGTATAAAAAAAAAATGTGTGAATATAAAGATTTCAGAGTTTTCATACCTTTTCTGTTACTTCAGAAAATTATGTATTCAATGTCATTGACTATATCTCACCACTACATTGCCCACTCTCCATTGAAGGTTGTCATTCCAGAGGTATGAAATCTTTGAGTTCTTCTCACCCTGCTACTTGGAGCATGCCTCTGACAAGAAGACCAGCCGACAGCTTGTATTGGGGTTACGTAATGGACATGATACAGAAGTCCTACTGCAGTTTGAAGAGAAAGAGATTGCTGAGGAGTGGCTGAAGGTCCTTACCTCTCATGTAAGTTCAACCATCACTTGAGTAATATTTTTGTTCCAGAGTCAGTTGTAATAGCTAAATATATTGTTATGTAGTAAGTAGGAACTTTGTTAACTTTGAAGTAGAGAGCATCTCTACACATGACAAGTATAAAATTGCTGTTTGTAAGAAATCAATACTTCATAGCAGACCAGTGAAGTGGTATTATTTACTTACATATTTTGATTTATTTGCCTATCAACATATTCATTCATATTACTTTTTCACTCCAGTATTTATTCATTTAAACCCCTGAGTTTCAGGGTATTTGAGTTTCACAATCCTCAAGTTTTGTATTGAGTCATAAATTTTTACCATCTGGACTTTTGCCTCAGTTTTGCGCTTTTATCATGTATGTGTCACACATTCCTACTTTTGGTGTCACAGATAGCAGAAATAAATACATATGTACTGTGTATTGTATGCATATTTCTGTGTACAGTTCACATATATGAACATAGAAATTATTATTGCAAATAAAGTACTTGATTCATCTGAATAAACTACTTGTAATAAACAACACTAGTCATGCTAATTTGCATGCAAGAGAAGGGGAGAAGAAGGCCAGCAATGATGATACCACTTTGGGAAAAAACACAAACAAGTGAGAGATGTCTCACTACTGTGGCAGGTGCAGTGCTGCACCACACCAGATGTGAAGACAAAAACACACACACACACACACACACACACACACACACACACACACACACACACACACACACACACACACACACACACACACACACACACACACACACACACACACACACACACACACACGCATACACACACACACGCATACACACACACACGCATACACACACACATGCATACACACACACACACACACACACACACACACACACACACACACACACACACACACACACACACACACACACACACACACACACACACACACACACACCACATAATGTAGTGGTTAGCACACTTGGCTCACAACTGAGAAGGCCCAGGTTCAACTCACAGGTGCAGTGAGGCAAATGGCTAAGCCTCATGTTGTGTAGCCCTTGTTTACCTAGCAGCAAATAGGTACAGGATGTAACCCAAGGGGTTGTGACCTCACTGTCCTAGTGTGTGTGAGTGGTCTCAGTCTTACCCAAAGATCAGTCACTACAAGCTCTGAGCTCTTTCCATAGGGGAACAGCTGACTGGTGACCAGCAGATGACTGTAGGTGAATGACATGTGTGTAGTTTTAGATGTGGAAGCACAGCATGGCTGCAGTGCTGCATCACACCAGATGTGAGGTCAATTATACACACATAGACTTTTTTAGATGCATTGGAACTGCACAGCTGCATTGCTGCATCACACCAGATGTGAGGACAAACTTAGACCAGTGGCATGTCATGGCTAGAATAAGTGGTGGTGCTTCAGAAAATTTTTAGCCATTGTTTTAATTTTATATAAAACAAAAAAATAAAAAAATAAAATTTATACATGAACTTGATAAAATCCAAAACAAAAAGTTTTATTACTTAATGTAAAATGAAATGAACTTATAAAAAGATGTATATATATATATATATATATATATATATATATATATATATATATATATATATATATATATATATATATATATATATATATATATATATATATATATATATATATATATATATATATATATATATATATATACACACACACACACACACACACACACACACACACACACACACACACACTGCCATCCACTTCCACAACAGGGTCAGCACTGTGGGAGCAACAGTGCTTTCTCTACCAAGCATGCAGCTTCATTCCTCAAACATGTGTGCAGGTGCACAACAGCCAAACACCATGTCACTGAAAATGTGAAACACACAATTCCATACAAGAGTTTTTGTGATTTTGTCATGATTTTTTTTTTTTTTTTTTTTTTTTTTTTTTTTGGAGAGGCACCACCCAAGGGCAACAAAACTGTAAAAAAAAAAAACGGCCACTGAAATGCCAGTCCCTAAACAGTCGTAAGCGGTAGTCAAAAATTGCTGGAAAAGTGTCTTGAAACTTCCCTCTTGAAAGAGTTTAATTCAACTCATAGGGAGGTGGAAATACTGAAGCAGGCAGGGAATTCTGGAGTTTACCAGAGAAAGGAATGAATGATTTCTGTCGACGACCCTAAGTGTCTTGACACCCCCCTCAACTTTTTCTTCATTAACTTCTGCAACATTCACGGTCTAAGATCTAATTTTCAATCTGTAGAACACCACCTCTCCTCTTCTAAACCTCATCTTCTTTTCCTCACTGAAACTCAGGTGTCTGAGGCAACTGACGGTAGCCCCTTTTCTGTTCCCTCCTACTTTCTCTATCCTCATTTTCAATCCGAAGCTGGATGCTGCATTTATGTGCGCAATGACTTAACCTGCTCTCGTGCCCACGCTCTTGAATCTTCCGAGTTTTCTACCATCTGGCTATGACTACAGAGTCACTCTCATACTAAATTTATCTGTTCTCTATACCTCTCACCTAACTCCTCTGATTATAAGAAATTCTTTGACTACTTACCCTCCAAAGTGGAGCACATTCTGACCCTCTTCCCTTTTGCAGAGATCTCCATTCTTGGAGACTTCAATGTTCACCACCAGCTTTGGCTTTCCTCTCCCTTCACTGACCATCCTGGTGAACTAGCCTACAACTTTGCTATCCTCCATGACCTAGAGATATTGGTGCAACACCCTACTCGTATTCCTCACCGTCTTGGAGATACGCCCAACATTCTTGACCTTTTCCTGACCTCTAATCCTTCTGCTTATGCTGTCACCCTTTCTTCTCCGTTGGGCTCCTCCGATCACAATCTCATATCTTTATCTTGTCCTATCGCTCCAATCCCTCCTCAGGATCCCCCTAAGTGAAGGTGCCTCTGGCGTTTTGCCTCTGCTAGTTGGGGGAACCTGAGGAGGTATTTTGCTGATTTTCCTTGGAATGACTACTGCTTCCGTGTCAGAGACCCGTCTTTGTGTGCTGAGCGCATAACAGAGGTGATAGTGTCTGGCATGGAGGCATACATTCCTCACTCTTTTTCTTGTCCTAAACCTTCTAAACCTTGGTTTAACACAGCTTGTTCTTGTGCTATACATGATAGAGAGGTGGCCCACAAATGGTACTTAAGCCTTCCATCACCAGAATCTCATGCACTTTATTTTTCTGCCCACAACCATGCCAAGTCTGTTCTCCAACTAACCAAAAACTCCTTCATTAACAGAAAATGTCAAAACCTTTCAAGATCTAACTCCCCTTGTGATTTCTGGCATCTAGCCAAAAATATCTCCAATAACTTTGCTTCTTCTTCTTTCCCTCCTCTGTTTCAACCAGATGGCACCACTGCTATCACATCTATTTCTAAAGCTGAACTCTTTGCTCAAACCTTTGCTAAAAACTCTACCTTGGACTATTCTGGGCTTGTTCCTCCCTCTCCTCCACCCTCTGACTACTTCATGCCACGTATTAAAATTCTTCGCAATGATGTTTTCCATGCCCTTGCTGCCCTAAACCCTCGGAAGGCTTATGGACCTGATGGGGTCCCTCCTATTGTTCTCCAAAACTGTGCCTCCGTGCTTGCACCTTGCCTAGTCAATCTCTTTCAGCTCTGTCTGTCAACATGTACCTTTCCTTCTTGCTGGAAGTTTGCCTACATTCAACTTGTTCCTAAAAAGGGTGACCATTCTAATCCCTCAAACTACCAGCCTATTGCTTTAATTTCCTGCCTATCTAAAGTTTTTTAATCTATCCTCAATAGGAAGATTCTTAAACATCTATCACTTCACAACCTTCTATCTGATCGCCAGTATGGGGTTCCATCAAGGCCGCTCTACTGGTGATCTTCTGGCTTTCCTTACTGAGTCTTGGTCATCCTCTTTTAGAGATTTTGGTGAAACTTTTGCTGTTGCCTTGGACATATCAAAAGCTTTTGATAGAGTCTGGCACAAAGCTTTGATTTCCAAACTACCCTCCTACGGTTTCTATCCTTCTCTCTAACTTCATCTCAAGTTTCCTTTCTGACTGTTCTATTGCTGCTGTGGTAGACGATCATTGTTCTTCTCCTAAATCTATTAACAGTGGTGTTCCTCAGGGCTCTGTCCTGTCACCCACTCTCTTATTATTATTCATTAATGATCTTCTAAACCAAACTTCTTGTCCTATCCACTCCTACGGTGATGATACCACCCTGCACTTTTCCATGTCTTTTCATAGACGTCCAACCCTTCAGGAGGTAAACATATCACGTAGGAAAGCCACAGAACGCTTGACTTCTGATCTTTCTAAAATTTCTGATTGGGGTAGAGCAAACTTGGTATTGTTCAATGCCTCAAAAACTCAATTCCTCCATCTATCAACTTCACACAACCTTCCAGACAACTATCCTCTCTTCTTCAATGACACTCAACTGTCCCCCTCTTCTACACTGAACATCCTCGGTCTGTCCTTTACTTATAATCTGAACTGGAAACTTCACATCTCTTCTCTAGCTAAAACAGCTTCTGTGAAGTTAGGCGTTCTGAGACGTCTCCGCCAGTTTTTCTCACCCCCCCCAGCTGCTAACTCTGTACAAGGGCCTTATCTGTCCATGTATGGAGTATGCTTCACATGTCTGGGGGGGTTCCACTCATACTGCTCTTCTAGACAGGGTGGAATCAAAAGCTTTTTGTCTCATCAACTCCTCTCCTCTAACTGACTGCCTTCAGCCTCTCTCTCACCACCGCAATGTTGCATATCTAGCTGTCTTCTACCACTATTTTCATGCCAACTGCTCTTCTGATCTTGCTAACTGCATGCCTCCCCTCCTTCTGCAGTCTCGCTGCACAAGACTTTCTTCTTTCTCTCACCCCTATTCTGTCCACCTCTCTAATGCAAGAGTTAACCAGTATTCTCAGTCATTCATCCCTTTCTCTGGTAAACTCTGGAACTCCCTGCCTGCTTCTGTATTTCCACCTTCCTATGACTTGAATTCCTTCAAGAGGGAGGTTTCAAGACACTTATTCATCAATTTTTGACCACTGCTTTGACCCTTTTATGGGACTGGCATTTCAGTGGGCATTTTTTTTTATTAGATTTTTGTTGCCCTTGGCCAGTGTCCTTCCTACATAAAAAAAAAAAAGGGTGAGAAAAAGAAGCAAGTCTTGTACTGTGGGACCACAGAAGGAGGGGAGGCATGTAGTTAGCAAGAGATCTAACATTGTGGCAATGAGAAAGAGGCCGAAGACAGTTAGTCTGAGAAGAGGAGTTGATAAGACGAAAAGCTTTTGATTCCACCCTGTCTAAAAGAGTGGTATGAGTGGAAACCCCCTATATATGCAAAGCATACTCCATACTCCTTAGGGTTCCCTCTTATTGTTCTCCGAAACTGTGCCTCCGTGCTTGCACCTTGCCTAATCAAACTCTTTCACCTGTCTGTCTGACAACATCTACCTTTCATTCTTGCTGGAAGTTTGCCTACATTCAGCCTGTTCCTAAAAAAGGGTGACCGTTCTAATCCCTCAAACTACCATCCTATTGCTTTAATTTCCTGCCTATCTAAAGTTTTTGAATCTATCCTCAACAGGAAGATTCTTAAACATCTATCTATCTTCTATCTGATCGTCAGTATGGGTTCCGTCAAGGCTGCTCTACTGGTGATCTTCTGGCTTTCCTTACTGAGTCTTGGTCATCCTCTTTTAGAGATTTTGGTGAAACTTTTGCTGTTGCCTTGGACATATCAAAAGCTTTTGATAGAGTCTGGTACAAAGCTTTGATTTCCAAACTACCCTCCTATGGCTTCTATCCTTCTCTCTGTAACTTCATCTCAAGTTTCCTTTCTGACTGTTCTATTGCTGCTATTATAGCTGCTCACTGTTCTTTTAAATATAAGGTGGTATAAGGGGGAATGAGAAAAAACTGGCAGAGACAACTCAGAACACCTAACTTCATAGAAGTTGTTTTAGCTAGAAATGAGATATGAAGATTCCAGTTTAGATTATAAGTAAAGGATAGACTGAGGATGTTCAGTGTAGAAGAGTGGGACAGTTGAGTGTCACTGAAGAAGAGGGGGTAGTTGTCTGAAAGGCTGTGTTGAGTTGATAGATGGAGGAATTGAGTTTTTGAGGCTTTGAACAATACTAAATTTGCTCTGCCCCATTCAGAAATTTTAAAGAGATACGAGAGGCATTATGTGGCCTCCCTGCGTGAACTGTTTACTTTATGAAGAGTTGGACGTCTATGAAAAGATGTGGAAAAGTGCAGGATGGTATCATGAGCATAGGATTGGATAAGACAAGAAGTTTGGTTTAGAAAATCACTGATGAATAATAGGAAGAGAATGGGTGACAGGACAGAACTCTGAAGAACACCACTTAATATATTTAAGAGAAGAACGGTGAGCAGCTACAATAGCAGCAATAGAACGGTCAGAAAGGAAACTTGAGATAAAGTTACAGAGAGAAGGATAGAAGCCGTAGGAGGGTAGTTTGGAAATCAAAGCTTTGTGTCAGACTCTATGAAGAGCTTTTGATATGTCCAAGACAACAGCAAAAGTTTCACCAAAATCTCTAAAAGAGGATGACCAAGACTTAGTAAGGAACAGTAAGGAATTTTTTTCCTTTTCCCCCTCTCTCCTTCTCAGGTTATACACACTTTTATTCATATAATTTATTAAGATGGCTGGCTGAAGGCATAAGACAGGTATGTTTGCCTATTCATGGGTTTAATGTAATGGAGCAGGCTTTCTACACCATGCATCTCAACTCTCCCATCTCTGTGCCCCTCAGAGGCCAACTGGCAGAGGTCCATACACCATGGAATCTCAAGCCAGACTCATTCGATAAGTTTTTAAATTCAATTCAAATTTTAAACTAATGTCTCAAATTGCTACAGGGCCTGTGTCCTGGGGTGCTACATAGATAGTAAAGAAGCATTGTACTAGGTAAATATGGTGTGTAACACCAAATTTGAACTTTTGGTTAGCAGAGGGAACAATATTGAGAGCACTTTAATTTTGCAAGTAGACTGCTCATATCTCTGAACATTCATAACTCAGATGCTCTCTGTAAATAACTTTTTAACAATAGAAAATTATAAAAAGGAATGATAACTAGCTACAACCAAAAAATAACGAACGTCAGCCACATTCCTTTAACCCTTATAGTATCTAAATGTTTCTGTTGCTCAGTGATCTTATAACATGTTAACATTTGTGATACAATATTAATAGCATTAACATAACTTTTAGAGCATTAAGATAATGTACAGCAATAAAATCAATCTTCATACAAGACATCATGCTGAGTGATCCAAAATATCACAGTTTACCATATTAAACATCGTCCACTTACATACAACCTCCCCCTCCAGTGCTTTGATAGGCCTCCTTACTGCACTCCACGAACAAGTGTCTGTATTGTGTAGTTGGGTGTCTGGACTGTCCAGACATTTCGTCCTGCCACAGTAGCAAATATGGTAAATGTGATCCCATTCAAGAGCCTCATTACAAACAAACGGTTTTCGTGACTTGGGAGTAATCCCGAGCCAACTGTGGCTCTCTCAACGACCCACAACGCCATCACTACTGCACAACTGCATTTTCCCAGTAGCTATTCTCAGCAGCAAGATGTCTAAGTGTTACAATCATATTAATTTTAGAGGTAAGTGGGTTGCTCCTCTCTGTATCACTCTTTAAGGCTTCCCACAATAGATTGATAACAAAGAGTTTAAACAGTATCTTCTGATCATGTCATTAAGTTGCCTAGTTCAATATGTCTTATCTGGGTAAATAATTTCTGAGCTGGAGATGTGGAGTGGCCATCTTGGCAGTGGGAGCATCTGTCATAAGCCACTAAGACAGGATGGACAGGTGTCTGGGACTGGATCAGTCTATTTTACATTGATTCCTATGGGGAAACTAATTTTGGTTTCTGAACATTTCAGATTTTGAATGGTTTTCAGGAATAATCAAGTTCAAGAACCAAAGTTTCATTGCATTTTACTTTTTATTTATTTTATTATTATTTTTGTTTATATATTTCTTTTCTTTTATGTTTTTTTTCAGGAAGGGATAGAGTACAGTGCAAACACAGAAAAAGAAGACAAAAAGGGAAAAAAAGGTGCAGAAAAGAGTAAGTGCAATATTCCCTGCCAGCCAGTCAACCAGTAGTGAATTTCACCTTACTGTTGGATGATGGTTCATGGTTAATGAGTTTGAATAATAATGCAATGGTAGGACATTCCAACTATCATACATTGTTAATTTCATGTATTAATCAATATTATTCTATACTGTTCAGTTAAGCGTGAGACAAGTGTAGAGCAACTCAACCCAGACAGCAAGGGAATCAAAGACAAACTTCGCAACTTCATCAGAAGAAGACCCATGAGGGAGACTTTAGAGAACAAAGGCATTTACAAAGGCAAGTTGCAGTAAGAGGTTAGAGAGCAACTTTCATCTGCCACCTGTGCCAGCATATCTGGTCACAAGTGGTGGGATCATGGTGAAACCAAGGGCTTGGGATGATTTCAAAATTAAAGAAATGATTCAAAACAAGGAGTGAAGTATGGAAGTTTATAATTGAATAGGAATGAAAAGTTGCAAAAATATTAGATATGAAATGCAAAAATTTAGTTAATGAAATATGCCTTTGAAAATAAAAGATAATTGTGAAAGAGAAAGAGGAGTTGTGGAAGCAACAGAGCAAAGTTAAAGGAACTAGGAAAACATTTAGAAAACACAAATGGAGAAGGGAAGGTAATATTTTTGTAATCACAACGTTTCTGCATTTTCCGGCCTTTTTATGGAATTATGACTTTCTGGCCCATTCTTTAACTTGTTACACATAGATAATGGTGACAGTTATGGTATCTTATATCTGGACTTTAGTAAAGCATTTGACAAGGTACCCCATCAAAGGCTCCTGAGAAAGGTTAGGGCACACGGGATAGATGGGAAGGTTTTAGGCTGGATAGGGTCGTGGCGTAGTGACAGGCAACAAAGAGTTGTAATAAACTGCTCAAAATCTGAGTGGGGTCATGTAATTAGTGGAGTGCCACAGGGATCAGTATTAGGACCATTGTTATTTCTAATATATATCAACGACTTGGATAGTGAAATTAGTAGTGATGTTAGTAAATTTGCGGATGACACAAAGATAGGTAGATTAATTAGGTCAGAATCGGATGCCATTACCTTGCAGGCAGATTTAGATAGAATGAATGAATGGACAGACAGATGGCAAACGCAATTTAATATCAATAAATGCAAAGTACTTAGCGTAGGTAGAGGAAACCCACATAGTAGGTATACATTAAACAACCAAACTCTGGTAGGTACAGGGTACAAGAAAGATTTAGGAGTTATAATTAGCTCTGAACTCATCTAGGAAAACAATGCATAGAGGCCAGAAACAAGGCAAATAGGGTACTAGGATTCATTTTTAGGAGGGTTAAAAGAAGAAGGCCGGAAGTAATATTAAAGTTATACTTGGCGCTGGTCAGACCTCATCTAGACTACGCTGTGCAGTTCTGGTCCCCACATTATAGGAAAGATATAGGTCTATTAGAATCAGTACAGAGGAGAATGACTAAAAGGATATAGGGGATGAGGAGTATTCCTTATGAGGCGAGATTGAAGTTGTTAAATTTACATTCTTTAGAGAGACGTAGGTTAAGAGGGGACCTGATAGAAGTCTTTAAGTGGTATAAGGGTTATAACAAGGGGGATGTAAGCAAAATTCTTAGGATCAGCAACCAGGGTAGAACAAGAAATAACAGGTTCAAGCTTGAAAAATTTAGGTTTAGGAAGGAGATGGGAAAAAATTGGTTTTCAAATAGATTGGTAGATGAGTGGAATGGACTCAGTAATCATGTTGTTAGTGCTAGAACACTAGAGAGCTTTAAGAGATTAGACAGGTTTATGGATAGGGATAATAGATGGAAATAGGTAGTTATATTTCATACAGGGACTGCCACATGTAAGCCTGGTCGCTTCTTGCAGCTTCCCTTATTTCTTATGTTCTTATGTTCTTATAATATATACAAGCAATATTAATTATTCTCCTTTATTGTTGCATCCTACAGAGTCTGTGTTTGGTAGCACATTGGCAGAATTGAAGTCCCAAGATAAGACAAATATACCTATATTTGTACTCCTCTGCATTCAAAACATTGAGAAGAATGAAGAAAATCTGAAGACAGATGGCCTCTACAGAATATCTGGTAATGCAGCCCAGATTCAGAAGATAAGGTTTGAGGTAAGGGAAAGGTGGACCTTGTGGGACTTCCTGCATCATATTCATTGGCTCTTATCTCTAGCTTCCTCTCTTGATTTTAAACTTAAAAACAGTGTAATTTTTATGGTAACAAAGTTTTTATTTCATGAATGCATTGCATACTTGTTTCTCTCCTTCCTTATTATATTTACTTAGTTATCATGATATGTGTAGACTCCTAACTTGTCTCATTGAAATAGATGAAGCTGCCTGCATTACATGGAGTAGATTATGTGATTGCTATCCACTAATATCAACACTTCACTTTCTTGATTCTCTCTCTCTCTCTCTCTCTCTCTCTCTCTCTCTCTCTCTCTCTCTCTCTCTCTCTCTCTCTCTCTCTCTCTCTCTCTCTCTCTCTCTCTCTCTCTCTCTCTCTCTCTCTCTCTCTCTCTCTCTCTCTCTCTCTCTCTCTCTCTCTCTCTCTCTCTCTCTCTCTCTCTCTCTCTCTCTCTCTCTCTCTCTCTCTCTCTCTCTCTCAGGTTGCTCAGAGGAAGTACAATGTCCTGAGTCAAGAGAAGGAGATTCACAACCTTTCTGGTGCACTGAAGCTTTTTTTCCGGGAACTGAAAGAACCTCTGATCCCTTACGAAAACTATGATGATTTCATACGTGCTACAGGTTCAGGTGAGAAATATGTAGTTTCTTAAGAATGCCTGGGGGATTTTTTTTTCTTTTTTTTTATGTAGGAAGGATACTGGCCAAGGGCAACAAAAATCTAATAAAAAAAATGCCCACTGAAATGCCAGTCCCATAAAAGGGTCAAAGCAGTGGTCAAAAATTGGTGAATAAGTGTCTTGAAACCTCCCTCTTGAAGGAATTCAAGTCATAGAAAGGTGGAAATACAGAAGCAGGCAGGGAGTTCCAGAGTTTACCAGAGAAAGGGATGAATGATTGAGAATACTGGTTAACTCTTGCATTAGAGAGGTGGACAGAATAGGGGTGAGAGAAAGAAGAAAGTCTTGTGCAGCGAGGCCGTGGAAGGAGGGGTGGCATGCAGTTAGCAAGATCAGAAGAGCAGTTGGCATGAAAATAGCGGTAGAAGACAGCTAGATATGCAACATTGCGGCGGTGAGAGAGGGGCTGAAGACAGTCAGTTAGAGGAGAGGAGTTGATGAGACGAAAAGCTTTTGATTCCACCCTGTCTAGAAGAGCAGTATGAGTGTAACCCCCCAGACATGTGAAGCATACTCCATACATGGACGGATAAGGCCCTTGTACAGAGTTAGCAGCTGGGGGGTTGAGAAAAACTGGCGGAGATGTCTCAGAACACCTAACTTCATAGAAGCTGTTTTAGCTAGAGATGAGATGTGAAGTTTCCAGTTCAGATTATAAGTAAAGGACAGACCGAGGATGTTCAGTGTAGAAGAGGGGGACAGTTGAGTGTCATTGAAGAAGAGGGGATAGTTGTCTGGAAGGTTGTGTCGAGTTGATAGATGGAGGAATTGAGTTTTTGAGGCATTGAACAATACCAAGTTTGCTCTGCCCCAATCAGAAATTTTAGAAAGATCAGAAGTCAGGTGTTCTGTGGCTTCCCTGCATGATATGTTTACCTCCTGAAGGGTTGGACGTCTATGAAAAGACGTGGAAAAGTGCAGGGTGGTATCATCAGCATAGGAGTGGATAGGACAAGAAGTTTGGTTTAGAAGATCATTAATGAATAATAAGAAGAGAGTGGGTGACAGGACAGAACCCTGAGGAACACCACTATTAATAGATTTAGGAGAAGAACAGTGACCGTCTACCACAGCAGCAATAGAAAGGTCAGAAAGGAAACTTGAGATGAAGTTACAGAGAGAAGGATAGAAACCGTAGGAGGGTAGTTTGGAAATCAAAGCTTTGTTCCAGACTCTATCAAAGGCTTTTGATATGTCCAAGGCAACAGCAAAAGTTTCACCAAAGTCTCTAAAGGAGGATGACCAAGACTCAGTAAGGAAAGCCAAAAGATCACCAGTAGAGCGGCCTTGACGGAACCCATACTGGCGATCAGATAGAAGGTTGTGAAGTGATAGATGTTTAAGAATCTTCCTGTTGAGGATAGATTCAAAAACTTTAGATAAGCAGGAAATTAAAGCAATAGGACGGTAGTTTGAGGGATTAGAGCGGTCACCCTTTTTAGGAACAGGTTGAATGTAGGCAAACTTCCAGCAAGAAGGAAAGGTAGATGTTGACAGACAGAGCTGAAAGAGTTTGACTAGGCAAGGTGCAAGCACGTAGGCACAGTTTCGGAGAACAATAGGAGGGACCCCATCAGGTCCATAAGCCTTCCGAGGGTTTAGGCCAGCGAGGGCATGGAAAACATCATTGCGAAGAATTTTAATACGTGGCATGAAGTAGTCAGAGGGTGGAGGAGAGGGAGGAACAAGCCCAGAATCATCCAAGGTAGAGTTTTTAGCAAAGGTTTGAGCAAAGAGTTCAGCTTTAGAAATAGATGTGATAGCAGTGGTGCCATCTGGTTGAAGTAGAGGAGGGAAAGAAGAAGAAGCAAAGTTATTGGAGATATTTTTGGCTAGATGCCGGAAATCACGAGGGGAGTTAGATCTTGAAAGGTTTTGACATTTTCTGTTAATGAAGGAGTTTTTGGCTAGTTGGAGAACAGACTTGGCATGGTTCCGGGCAGAAATATAAAGTGCATGAGATTCTGGTGATGGAAGGCTTAAGTACCTTTTGTGGGCCACCTCTCTATCATGTATAGCACAAGAACAAGCTGTGTTAAACCAAGGTTTAGAAGGTTTAGGATGAGAAAAAGAGTGAGGAATGTATGCCTCCATGCCAGACACTATCACCTCTGTTATGCACTCAGCACACAAAGATGGGTCTCTGACACAGAAGCAGTAATCATTCCAAGGAAAATCAGCAAAATACCTCCTCAGGTCCCCCAAAGTAGCAGAGGCAAAACGCCAGAGGCACCTTCGCTTAGGGGGATCCTGAGGAGGGATTGGAGTGATAGGACAAGATAAAGATATGAGATTGTGATCGGAGGAGCCCAACGGAGAAGAAAGGGTGACAGCATAAGCAGAAGGATTAGAGGTCAGGAAAAGGTCAAGAATGTTGGGCGTATCTCCAAGACGGTCAGGAATATGAGTAGGGTGTTGCACCAATTGCTCTAGGTCATGGAGGATAGTAAAGTTGTAGGCTAGCTCACCAGGATGGTCAGTGAAGGGAGAGGAAAGCCAAAGCTGGTGGTGAACATTGAAGTCTCCAAGAATGGAGAGCTCTGCAAAAGGGAAGAGGGTCAGAATGTGCTCCACTTTGGAAGTTAAGTAGTCAAAGAATTTCTTATAGTCAGAGGAGTTAGGAGAGAGGTATACAGCACAGATAAATTTAGTATGAGAATGACTCTGTAGTCGTAGCCAGATGGTGGAAAACTCGGAAGATTCAAGAGCGTGGGCACGAGAGCAGGTTAAGTCATTGCGCACATAAACGCAGCATCCAGCTTTGGATCGAAAATGAGAATAGAGAAAGTAGGAGGGAACAGAAAAGGGGCTACTGTCAGTTGCCTCAGACACCTGAGTTTCAGTGAGGAAAAGATGAGGTTTAGAAGAGGAGAGGTGGTGTTCTACAAATTGAAAATTAGATCTTAGACCACGAATGTTGCAGAAGTTAATGAAGAAAAAGTTGAGGGGGGTGTCAAGACACTTAGGGTCGTCGACGGAAAGGCAGTCCGACCTGGGGACATTTATGGTCCCTCCCCAGATGGGGACTCCGAGGCTGGTGTAGGAGTCGCCATGATTTTAAAATTTTTGAGTGAAGGGTGTGTGTGTGTTATTAGGTGCTTGTAGTTTCGTGTGGAGGAAGAGAGTTGTCTTTAGAGGGCAGGCTGTGACTGCCCTCTTGTGTTGTGAGACACAAAGGGAAACGTTCAGTGAGGTCACAGCTGGGTTTAATGATAAGTTCACAGCACCCCCTGAACAGTGCTTTAGACCTCACTGGGAGTGATTATCGTTTCGGCAGGTGTCTACTGCCTCCTCCTGCCTGCTGTGATTTAGCTTCTGAAAGGTTCAAGGAATGTTAATGTGAGAGTTACAGAATATCTCAAGGAATTGGGGCATTTGCTATGGTTTGAAAAAACTGCCAGATTCACCAGGTGACTGAATTTTACATATAAAAGGCAGTCAGCTGGAAAGAAAATCTTGACATCATTTGTGTTATCAAACCAACTAATAAAATATTCGGAATATTTTTAGCCACCATCATCAAGCAGAGAGCAAGAAATATGGCAAAATGAGCAAAGTACTAAGCACATTTTTTGGGGTCTGAGATATTATCACCTTGGGACAAATACAAATTTTTCATCTCCATATGACCTTACTTTATCCATTTAAGTTATACAGTTAACATACCCATATATAAATCCTGGAACATGTGAAAGAAACAACCATGTTTTGGTGCCAGATCTTAGCAAGACACTGGTGAAGGTTCTCTATTTAAATTGTATTTCCCAATGTCTCCTCTTGAGTTGCTGCTTGTCTATTTACATTGTGTCTCCCAATGTCTTAACTGAGTTGCTGTTTTCTTCTTTGGGAATACAACTCAACAAGAATGCCTTGATTCTTCTTTCCTGATGTGTTTGTGCAATCAACAGCACTACAAACTCATATCTACCACCTCGGGTTTGTTGGATTTTTTGGAGAAGTCAGCGTTTCTGATATCAGCCAGTCTTTTTGTCTTTGTGTGGTTTTGGCCAATGCAATATCCTGTCAGCACAAATAATACTTGCTCAATTCTTTTGGGGATATGCCAGATAAAACATTAGTCCCTGTAGAAACCAATGAAAATGTTTCAAACTAAATATGTACCAGACTAGAAATAAATGTGAAAAATATTGAGAGCCTAGTTGCGAGCATTTAGCTTATGATAATTATTCTGTAGAGTGTACCTCACCAGATCCCATAGATACTGTTAGCATAAACACTTAGGATCAATGTTTTGTAGCATTTAAGTACAGTGCATCAATATGTATCACAAGAGGCAGTTTTAGAATGTGCATCTCCAGATAACTATGGGAGCATTGACTGACCCCTACATTAAAACAGCCAGCAATCACTGGCAACTCGGCCCATAGCAAATGCCCCAATTACATTAAAGGACCAGCAGTGGTGGTGATTTTCATCTTGCTAAGACTGGTCCTCCAGCTCTAAACATAAAAAATAGCCTGTATTCACACACTTCTTAAACTTAACCTGGAATTCACTTAGCAAGTGAAATAGATTTTGCGCTCAGCATCAAATCTTCCTACATGGAGTGGTTATGGGGAGACAGTGAGTTAAAGAGGAGAGAGTTTTGGAGGGATCGATTCACTTGTCTATCATGCATCCACTTCCTTTCTAGATATGGCTAGTGACTAATAAAAATGAGTTCTCCATGTGAGCTAAACTGTTTTATGGAGTTCCTGCCCTATTGCACCTCTCACTAAGAAGAGTAGCAAGTGGTTAAGTGCGAGCAGGTAGTATGTGTAGCATTGAGGTACAACGGCGGGAGGTAGCAGGCTGGGAATCAGCGACTTGTCAGATTCACTGTGTTTAGCTATGGTGATTATGGGGCAGACTGAGAGATCAGCCTAACTGTTTTGTAGGCAGCATTACCAATGACCAAACTACAAAAATTGACAAAAAGTAGCTAAATCTAGCATAAAAATTGCAAAGTGTTTATAACTGACTCTGGTCTTTGCTTGGTAAAGCAGCTATAGCCACCTCCAATCCGTTAAGGATTAAGGTTACTGATCTTGAGGTGTAATCAGTTACTAAATACAGTACCTGCAGCTTGACTTAATTATACTTTTTTTCATAATTTTATTTTTTTACCTTTGAAACACAACAGTGCAGTGGATGTCACTGTTATTTTGATTATTTACTATTTACTGAGGAAAATAAACTAAGAATAAGGCTCCTCCTTTCATCCACTTCACATGTTAAGTAACAGTATATTATGTCACATACTAGCCAGGCTTCTCTAAAGAAATTCTTAATAATGTCTTGCAATTCTTTCATGCCAGCAAAGAGAGCTACATTGGAGGTAAGTGGGGTTTGTGATACTTTGCTTCACTGTGTATAGGGCTGACATACTTTTCACATATTCCTCTTCTTCATTTTTTATGGTATCCTTTGTAGATGTGTATGTATGGATAGGACACTTTGCTCACAATTGAGAGGTCCGTGATTAGAATCCTTATTTAGGCTGAGACTTTGGATTTGTCTCTCCATGCTAGTGAGGCTAGTGTCTTAAAGTTCAGTGAGAGGTACAATACTAGGTCATTTATGTAAAGAGAAGTTTTGAAAATCAAAGCTTATGAATATCTACTTCATTGCTCCACACTATGAGCCATATGTCATTCTTTCATATTGTGAGATTGAAATTTTCTTAAACATCAGATTGACATCTGCTGATATACATCACAATATTATTAGACCTCCTAAAATGAAGCTTAGCTCAGCCCCTTTATAAGTCATCCTAAGTACCAATATATGCTACATACACCATGTGCCCTAATACATAATTTTTGTCACTAAATCATTGTAAGCTTGTAATTGATATTCTACAAATACTAAACCATAATTTTTATTCATTTGTTTATTTCATATTGTAAGTTATATAATCTAAGAGGCTTCAACATTCAGATTTGGTACTATAGAACTCAGTTGGTGAAGTGCATAGAAGACATAGTAATTGTTATTTTCTGTATTTTAACACATTTGTTCTCTATAGTAAACACCTAAAGAACTTACAGTTATTGTATTATATCATTCATACTTACTTCTTTGCCATTTGATATCTAAAAAATCTTTTTCAAGATTTATAAATGCTACTGTCAAGATGCACGAATATGACCTGCCATCAAGCATTATGTTTGAAGTTTTGTTGAAAGCTCCATGATCTTGCATAAATGTTGATGACTGTGGACTCAGCAAAATGAAGGGGCACATAGTGTATGGGAACAAGTTATTTCAGTTTAGGCTTAGATTACTCTTCATCATCCCATACGTTCCATCATGCTCACCCTCTGGGAATGTAGTAGTGAGTAGCTGCTGTATTTACACCTCACCATAGGTGAGTAATAGCTAATCTATAGTAGTCTGCCTACACTAACTAAGGCCCTCGTATTACTATTCCCAGAATACCGGCGGATGAACCAGCAAGCTGACAAGCTAATGAAGGCTGTTAACAAGCTACCTGCAGAAAACCGTGATACCCTTAGAGTCTTGGTCCAGCACCTTCTTAGGTAAGTGTTCCTACTGACACACCCAAATAAAGATAGCTTCTTTTTATATTAATTCATCTACAGGTAGTACCTATAAGAATATTATTAGAGTGAACTGGAGTGTTTTTGTTTCTATGTCGTTGATGAGATGCTAAACTCAGTACCATGTAAGATAAGGGAATCTTGTATTAAAACCACCTGTCACAATGAAAGATTAAGAAAATAAACAGCTGATGTCTCATCTTTGCAGAGACATCTGTATTTTCAGGAGTATATTCATTAACATTAGTGAAGATAAAGGAGAGTAATGGTTATTTCTGCTTCAATCCTCAGAGTGAGTGAGTATGAGAGTGAGAACCGCATGAGCCTCTCCAACCTGGCTATTGTGTTTGGACCTTGTCTTATGTGGCCCAAGGTGACTCTGTCCCATGACCTCATGACAGATGTAATGCTCCACAACCGTGTGGTGGAGGGACTTCTATGTGATTTTAATAAGATTTTCTCAAGAAGGTGATTAGTTGGCACTGTGATATGCAAAATTTAGCTCTGACATGAAGTAGGTATTTTTATCTTTTTATACAGATTTCCCTGTCATTTTATCTTCCTTCAATCTATGACCTGATGAAATACCTGAAGAATGCTTTATAATGAGTCTTGTTACTATTAGCTTCCTATCAGACCAAGACTGGGAGATCCCTCATAAAGATGTTAAGGATTCAAATTCATTAGTGATTATCCTTGGGGTTGAGGCAAATGAGAAGAACCTGGATGTGGGAGTAGGAGGAGTTTGGCTCTTCCAGTGCCATTGTGCTGTAACAGAAGGCACCCATGTCCCCACACTCATTTACCTAAAAATTACGTAGGAAACATGTCTCTTAAAACCATTTTTTTAATCTTGCTTTTTTTCATTATTTTTTTATTTATTTATTTTATTTTGTTTTATTTTATTTTATGATTTTTTTTTTTTTACTCTGTATTAAGTGTTTATTTGCCATAAATATGGAGACTACAGTCTGAATTAGTGCTCAATATACAATTTGTGAATGTTAGAAGAAATTGTTAAGCAATATTTTATTAGTATGGCTACTTTTGCATGAAATATGTAAATTTTGTTATGCATTCCAGTAGCAGTATGTGTAAAGTGCTATTTATCTATTTACTGTTTTCGTGGTTCAAACATGTGATTAAAAGACAATGAAAGTTTGATTATATTTTAAGGAAACGTGGACCCAGCAGTCTGTTTTGTAAATGTATACTACACTCAGTATTGTGTATTCCTATGTTTATTGTTATGTATGTTAGGAAGCTGGATCTTCTCTCAGCTGTGTGTAGACATCATAATGTAGGTGTATAGAACAGGTCCTTGGTGTGTATATTTTGCATGGACAGTGAGAAGTGTAGCCTGCATAGTCAAGCCTCAATGCTTTCAAAGCAGGAAAAGCCATAGCAAGTCTTAGGACAAGCCTCAAGGTAAGATAACAATGCTAAGCAAATGCTTTAAGTGGTATTTACATTATGGAATGTAACTATAATACAGATTTATACATTCAGATAAGTTATTATAATCAGGTATGTTTTAAAACTTATTCCCAGAATTTATTGCTTTGGAAAAATTTTACTGTTCAGTCTTAATAGTTTTTTCTCAATTGATTTTTCAGTTATGGAAAATGTTTACTAGAATCATTAACCCTCCCAACAATCACTGACAAGCATGGAGATGTATTAATTATAAATTCATTTACAGACTTAATTTTATGTTTTGTTGCCATAGAAATTCATGATTTATGCTTCTTTTGATCTTCATGTTACAGATTTGTGTACTGTTATTGTTGTTTGATAATAGTTCAGTGCTGCCCACTATTCAGTATTTATGTTCAGTGATGGGCATCACTATCTAAGATGAAAGCAGAAGTCTCCCACTCTGATCCCATTCATAAAGGAGAGGTCCCTTCCTTTGTTTGGTTACAGGCCAACTTGGCCCATTGCCAACTTGGTACATGACCAAGTCGGCCCACCCATTGTGTCAGCCCGTTGTGTGTACCAACTCAGCTCATTGTAGTGTACAAAAGGGAATGTTTGCTAAGACATGAAATACATTTATTATAATTATTCAAAGTCCTTTATGCACTGATTGAAAACATATTCTACAAGTTACGTAACATATTTGTTTGATGCATGTTAGTAGGTTAAAAAAAAAAAATACTCAATATTAAAATATCAAGGCAATATGAAAACTTAAATTATACACGGAATGAAATTAAAGCAAAATAAAAACATACAATTCTAAAAAAAAAATAGAACAAAGAAAAATCTAATAGTTAAAAGCAAAAAATTACCAGCCAACAACGATAAAATAAAACAAATGAAAAGAAATAAAACTTGCAAAGTCTAAAGTTAAAATAAATAACTTAAAAAAATCACTATAAAACATACACAGAAATGCGATGTGACAGCTCATAGAAAGTTTTTCACCGATCTGTCACCAGCATTGTGCTTTTCCCAGAGGCATATTTATTTTTTATGATGTCTAGCCTATTATGTTCATTGTTAATTTTGATGTTACTTGTTGAAATTTGGTAATGAGATAGACTAACAATTTATTCATTGATAAGCATGTGAGATTTTAATCTTGCTCCACTGTGCAAACCTTGATATACTTTGGATGAACTATTGAATTATGTACAAAAGATTTTTTTTTAAAAAGCACTTGTAAAGGAACCTTTGTAGTATGCTGTGAAAGAACACCTACAGTTAAGACTGTTAACTTTTTTTTATTTTTTTATTTTATTTATTTATTTTTTTTTTTTACCTAAACTCTCCTATTGCACCTATTGGGATCTCACTAAATTCCCACACACCAAGTATTGATCAGACATGTCTCTGCATAGATGACCCTGTCGTGATTGTCACTAATCTGTTTTGTTTTCACTAGACTTAAGGAAAAGCATTGAGTTTGAGATCTAAGTATCAAAACTCTTGACTGCATCATGTTTTGTTTGCTGGTAAAGGTTCACTAAACTTGAGAACAAGCATTGATTGAGAGATCGAAGGTCACAAGAATATGTTCATGCATGCATTGCTCATGATAGTTTGGCTATTCTAAAGATTATGTTAGTGCACGGGTTGCCTGTGATATCTTGGATGAGCTGGTTCGGTTTGTTGTGATTGGTGATTGTTAAATGAAGCTCATGGCCTGAGTTGGTATTCTGAAAAGGTCTGAGTTGGTTCACTAGATTGGCCAAGTCAATTAATAGTGAATGGTCTGAGTTGGCAATGGGCTGAGTTGTTCTCCTCAGAAGTAGGATTAAACTTCATTACTCTGCCACTCCACTCTTATTTCCTCTTTATTTGTAAATAATGATTTTTATATATGTCTATAACTACTAAAAACATAAAAAAAAATTAAATGTATTGCCTTTAACCATGGATAGTTAACAAGCCATAATTTTAAAAATTTTATGTGGATTCTGAAATTTCTAATATTTTTCAACTCTTCCAGACATATTTACTGAGGTCTTTCTCCAAACACCAAATATTCATGCCTGCCAAACATTCACTCTACCATAGGCATAATTAACTTATCTATATGCCCTACTAATTTTATGAAGTAACCAGGAGATTCTTGGAAGTGTAATTTTACTAGTTTATGCTTTAAAACTGCTATAATATCCAGAACACAATTTTGTAATTGTTAGAAAAAATAGAGTGCAGAGTATGTAGAGAGTGGGGAGTAGACATAAGAAATTATATGCTATGGTTTTCCTTTTCCAAGTTTTTGTCCACTTTTCTGCTTTAGAAAATGGAAGCAGAGTGACAGAGCAGAGAATGTACAAATAGGCTGGTTAAGAACACTGCTAATATTTACGTTGTTCAAGGCTTGATGAATGGCATGACTAAACATTTGATACGAAACTGCTTACAGTTAACATTTATTCAAGTAATCCATCCCTAGAAACACTACTTACCAGTTTTTGTTTATGAACAAATCCAGCATGGATGAAACTGAACTTCACTGTGATGGTGTTTGCATATGTGTAAGACCACAGTTGCTGTCCATGTATAATGAGGCACAAAGCTCTGCTAAATGTATGCTTTCAGAGGGTGAGCTGTTGTAATGGTACATAACAGATATGTAGAACAGCAGAGATATGGGAAGGGGAGGCTGAAACTGATTGTAGTCATAATCTACATTCCCTTTTATTATTTTTAGAATACAAACTACTATATATCCACAATTCCTTTTTGAAATATTAATATTTCAATATCCATGGTATTCACTTTTTAGGAAATGTAATCCACTTTTCCTGTTTTTTGGGCTTACAAGATACACATTCCTGGTTTTCATTTTCAGACAGGTGGAGTACACATTCCCAGTCTCTTCATAGGTACAGTGATGGGTCAGTAACTGAGTAAACTGCCTCTCTTACTTTCACTGCATTTAATGTTTCCTCAATTGTAAGTCTGTTGTAAGCTGTAACATCTGCTGTGTATCTTTTGTAGGAGATTGCCAGTAGATCATAGGATGCAAGATTAAAGAAAATCATCTAAACATAGTGAAAGTGATTGTGACAGCTCAATGATGTTCAACCATGATTGTACACAATATTAAATATGTTATCCTGATTTTCATTATAAAGCAGGCATGGTTCACATTCCAGATTGCATACACTCACATTACCCACCCATCCTTCCACTCAGCCTCTGTACCTTCATTTATGATTCGTCCTCTCCCTCATATTAGTGTATAAATCAGAATGAGCGTTTGAGTGGTGTGTTGGGTATCTGGTAACTGTTACTACATTTCACAGGTTCTATTTTCCAAAAGATAAGGAAACTTGTTTTTCTTATGTACAATTTTATAGAAAAGTCAAAACTTTGACATTTGTTTGGTTGTAAGGTGTGTGTGTGTGTGTGTGTGTGCTGAAAATTTGCCCAGTGATTAGAAAGCTGTTGATACTCTGTACTTTTATCACATCATGCTTGGGTAACTTGTATATTTTGAATAATATTGTATACTGTACATAGGATATAAGATGAACTGTGTGTGTGTGTGTGTGTGTGTGTGTGTATAACCCTCATAAAAGACTGTGACTGTCTTGTGTAAGGCTTGTATGATGGTCAGGGTCTACTGTGTATATAAATAAAAATTTGCATTACTTTGTTACTTTACAAGTAAATGGTTACCTGCATATCAGTCTAGATGCCCTTGGAACTACCACATATAGTAGTTTCTCCCCATTTAATTATATTGCTTTAATAATGTCTTGCTAGTCCCAAGGCCAAGTTAACCGTACATACTTTGCTAACCTCTAATATCCAAGAAAACAATAACCCATGATTACGAGTACATTATCAACATTGATTCTTGTTATTAAAAGAAAAAAAATCCCTGAAATAATTACACTATTAGCAATGCTACATTCATTTAAATGTTAACAAGTTACTTACACTGTGTGTGCCATGTAATAAAATCCATGCTCCCTTTATCCTTGTCCATTTTAGCATATAGAGAGTTCCATAGCAGAGATGGTGGTAGTAGCCTTGTGTTACAATACCACATTTGCTCGTTCTTCCTAAATGAGATATGTATTTTGTGATTTGGTCTTTCCTGAGTTTACTAAAAGAAAAATAATATGTATATGATGCCTCAGCATGAGAAAAATGCATGATCGTGAAACATAGCTAACCTTATGAATAAAAGTATCCTTGTGATAATTGAGAAGGCAGCAAACCAGCAATGCATTATTTTCATGTACTGTTACCGACTCGAAAGTCTTTGTAGTCTTGAGTGCTTGAGAAAAAAAAAAAAAATGTAATTCTATGGAGAAACAGCAAATATATTATGATGATAATAATCGTGATGATAGAGAATAATAATAATAATAATAATAATAATAATAATAATAATAATAATAATAATAACAGTAGCAACAAAAAAAGGTGAATGAGTTTATTTTCCACGAACACACACACACACACACACAGAAGTGAAAGGTTACAAACACAAGTACATCCATGCCAGTCAAAAAAATAAATAAATAAATAAAAATAAATAAATAAAAATAAAAAAGCTAGGCTGTTTTCACTTTGTAAAAATGCTTCTTATTTCCTTTATGTACTGTCACGGTAGGCATAAAGAAGAGGACAAAATTGATCGAAGGGTCTTGAGGACACAGACGAGAAAAAGACGATGAACAGAAGGAAACAAGAGAGAGAGAGAGAGAGTCTTTCAGAAAAATAATTTGTGCTGCTGACGCCATGGTTTTATGGATCTGATTATGTAATGTACGTAATATATATAATTCATTATTAGAATATAAAAGCTAAGTTCGGTTTTATAATAGCGAAACTACTATAATTTATTTATTTACTTTGTATTTTTAATCATTGTCAAACATATCTCAACTGAAAATTACGAGATGAAACAAAAACGTCCTACTCTTTTTTCTTGCTTTCTTTCCCTCTCTCGTCTGCCGAGAAGTCTAATTCGGTGATTTCCATAAAGGTAAAGGGGATATTTAAACCTCCTTGGCTATTTCTTTACTGATTTATATGAAATTTTGATGTTCTCTTTTTTTTTTTTTTTTTTTTTGTCCTAATAAAGATCGAGATGTTATCTGCCAAGTTTCATATTATTTGTTCTGTTAATAGTTTTGGGGAAAAATATTCTCTCTCTCTCTCTCTCTCTCTCTCTCTCTCTCTCTCTCTCTCTCTCTCTCTCTCTCTCTCTCTCAATATAATGTTATTTGCAATAGTATATTGATGAAAATTATTAATTAAACTTAATTGTACCATTTCTAAAAGATCGTGTTAGCTAAATTTAAAGATTTTTCAGTTTTTTGTTATCAGTTATTTTTACATGCAAATATATGGCCTAGATAAAAAAAATCTGAGTAAAACACACACACACACACACACACACACACACACACAAGAAAAAAAAAATCATTTAACCATCTTTCATATTAGGAGTTATTGTAGAGTAATAGATGGTATTCACATGACATTTTAGTGTAGCTGGTATTTGGTTCGAAGGCGAAGGTAACAGGAGACAACACCTCCCTCACTGTAGTCAGGTCCAGTAATGTCCTTCCTGCCTTCACAAGCACTGGCCCTACACGGAGGTGTGGCGGCGGTTAGCAAGTTCTTCATGGAAACTTGGCGGCGGTCAGTACATGCGTTTCGTGTCTTCACGGAGATGTTGCGGCGGTCAGCACGTAATACCATGCATGCACGTGTATTTCGTGTCTTCAGGGAGATGTGGCGGCGTTCAGCACGTAATACAATGCACGTGCGTTTCGTGTCTTCACGGAGACGTGGGCGGCGGCGAGCAGGCAATACCATACACGTGCATTTCGTGTCTTCATCGAAACGTGGCGGCGAGCACGCAATACCATACACGTGCGTTTCGTGTCTTCATCGAAACGTGGCTGCGGTCTACACATAATCCTGTGCGTGTGCGTTTCATTTCTTCAAGGAGACGTAGTAGCGACTGGCAGGTAGGCCTAATCTTGTGCGCGTCTTCTCGTTCGTCTTCTCGTTTTTTGTTTCGCGTCTTCTAGGAGACGTGGGCGGCGACTAGCACGTAATACCATGCACGTGTATTTTGTGTCTTCACTAAAACGTGTCGGCGGTCAGCACGTAATACCATGAGCGTGAGTTTCGCGTCTTCACGGAGACGTGGTGGCAGTCTTGAGGTAAGGCGTGGTTCACACTAGCCCATCACTGTCATCCACGTCCTCGTCCGTGACGTCACAAACATGACGGCCGTCCGCTTCAAAAGAGATGAGCTCCATCACAGGGCGACGGTGTGATGTCAGCCCGTCAGTCATCAGTCTCGCACACACACCGAAACAAGATGGACCACAAGGATCTCCTCATCATTGCTGTTCACTTATTGGACGATTCGGAACCGGAAGAGCACACAGTTAGGCCAGCAAGACGAAAGAAGAGATGGACAGCATTGGGCACGGCATTTACTGCTGGTCAGGCTGCTACAAGGAGAGCACAAAATTCTTATGGAGGCAGAGATGAGGGCTGATAGAATTAGCTTCCATGGACCCTACTGCATGACTTCAACCACTTTTCAGGAGCTAGTGCAACTATACCTGTTGTCACCTAAGAAGGCGATACCGCTCAAAATGGGCCCCATCCACACCTTTCTGTGACTGGCAGGTGAGGTAGTAGGAGAGGTCAATCCCCACCCCTCTCTCTCTCTCTATCACACACACACACATGCAGGCATGCATGTTAGCAAGATCAGAAGAGCAGTTAGCATGAAAATAGCGGTAGAAGACAGCTAGATATGCAACATGGCGCCGGTGAGAGAGAGGCTGAAGACAGTCAGTTAGAGGAGAGGAGTTGATGAGACGAAAAGCTTTTGATTCCACCCTGTCTAGAAGAGCAGTATGAATGGAACCCCCCCCCCAGACATGTGAAGCATACTCCATACATGGGCGGATAAAGCCCTTGTACAGAGTTAGCAGCTGTGGGGATGAGAAAAACTGGCGGAGACGTCTCAGACGCCTAACTTCATAGAAGCTGTTTTAGCTAGAGATGAGATGTGAAGTTTCCAGTTCAGATTATAAGTAAAGGACAGACCGAGGATGTTCAGTGTAGAAGAGGGGGACAGTTGAGTGTCACTGAGGAAGAGGGGATAGTTGTCTGGAAGTTTGTCTCGAGTTGATAGATGGAGGAATTGAGTTTTTGAGGTATTGAACAATACCAAGTTTGCTCTACCCCAATCAGAAATTTTAGAAAGATCAGAAGTCAAGCGTTCTGTGGCTTCCCTGCGTGAAATGTTTACCTCCTGAAGGGTTGGACGTCTATGAAAAGACGTGGAAAAGTGCAGGGTAATATCATCAGCGTAGGAGTGGATAGGACAAGAAGTTTGGTTTAGATCATTAATGAATAATAAGAAGAGAGTGGGACAGAACCCTGAGGAACACCACTGTTAATAGATTTAGGAGAAGAGCAGTGACTGTCTACCACAGCAGCAATAGAACAGTCAGAAAGGAAACTTGAGATGAAGTTACAGAGAGAAGGATAGAAGCCGTAGGAGGGTAGTTTGGAAATCAAAGCTTTGTGCCAGACTCTATCAAAAGCTTTTGATATGTCCAAGGCAACAGCAAAAGTTTCACCAAAATCTCTAAAAGAGGATGACCAAGACTCAGTAAGGAAAGCCAGATCACCAGTAGAGCGGCCTTGACGGAACCCATACTGGCGATCAGATAGAAGGTTGTGAAGTGATAGATGTTTAAGGATCTTCCTGTTGAGGATAGATTCAAAAACTTTAGATAGGCAGGAAATTAAAGCAATAGGACGGTAGTTTGAAGGATTCGAATGGTCACCCTTTTTAGGAACAGGCTGAATGTAGGCAAACTTCCAGCAAAAAGGAAAGGTAGATGTTGACAGACAGAGCTGAAAGAGTTTGACTAGGAAAGGTGCAAGCACGGAGGCACAGTTTCGGAGAACAATAGGAGGGACCCCATCAGGTCCATAAGCCTTCCGAACGTTTAGGCCAGCGAGGGCAATGAAAACATCATTGCGAAGAATGGCATGAAGTAGTCAGAGGGTGGAGGAGAGGGAAGAACAAGCCCTGAATCGTCCAAAATAGAGTTTTTAGCAAAGGTTTGAGCAAAGAGTTCAGCTTTAGGAATAGATGTGATAGCAGTGGTGCTATCTGGTTGAAATAGAGAAGGAAAAGAAGAGGAAGCAAAGTTATTGGAGATATTTTTGGCTAGATGCCAGAAGTCACGAGGGGAGTTAAATCTTGAAAGGTTTTGACACTCTGTTAATGAAGGAGTTTTTGGCTAGTTGGAGAACAGACTTGGCATGGTTAAGGGCAGAAATATAAAGTGCATGAGATTCTGGTGATGGAAGGCATAAGTACCTTTTGTGGGTCATCTCTCTATCATGTATAGCACAAGAACAAGCTGTGTTAAACCAAGGTTTAGAAGGTTTAGGACAAGAAAAAGAGTGAGGAATGTATGCCTCCATGCCAGACACTATCACCTCTGTTATGCGCTCAGCACACAAAGACGAGTCCCTGACACGGAAGCAGTAGTCATTCCAAGGAAAATCGGCAAAATACCTCCTCAGGTCCCCCCAACTAGCAGAGGCAAAACGCCAGAGGCACCTTCGCTTAAGGGGATCCTGAAGAGGGATTGGAGCAATAGGACAAGATACAGATATGAGATTGTGATCGGAGGAGCCCAATGGAGAAGAAACGGTGACAACATAAGCAGAAGGATTAGAGGTCAGGAAAAGGTCAAGAATGTTGGGCGTATCTCCAAGACGGTCAGGAATACGAGTAGGGTGTTGCACCAATTGCTCTAGGTCGTGGAGGATAGCAAAGTTGTAGGCTAGTTCACCAGGATGGTCAGTGAAGGGAGAGGAAAGCCAAAGCTGGTGGTGAACATTGAAGTCTCTAAGAATGGAAATCTCTGCAAAAGAGAAGAGGGTCAGAATATGCTCCACTTTGGAAGTTAAGTAGTCAAAGAATTTCTTATAGTCAGAGGAGTTAGGTGAGAGGTATACAGCACAGATAAATTTAGTTTGAGAGTGATTCTGTAATCGTAGCCAGACGGTGGAAAACTCGAAAGATTCAAGAGTGTAGGCACGAGAGCAGGTTAAGTCATTGCACACATAAACACAGCATCCAGCTTTGGATCGGAAATGAGGATAGAGAAAGTAGGAGGGAACAGAAAAGGGGCTACTGTCAGTTGCCTCAGACACCTGAGTTTCAGTGAGGAAAAGAAGATGAGGTTTAGAAGAGGAGAGGTGGTGTTCTACAGATTGAAAATTAGATCTTAGACCGCGAATGTTGAAGAAGTTAATGAAGAAAAAGTTGAGGGGGGTGTCAAGACACTTAGGGTCGTCGACAGAAAGGCAGTCCGACCTGGGGACATTTATGGTCCGCTCCCCAGATGGGGACTCCAAGGCTGGTGTAGGAGTCGTCATGATGATTTTAAAATTTTTGAGTGAAGGGTGTGTGTGTTATTAGGTGCTTATAGTTTTGCGTAGAGGAAGAGAGTTGTCTTTAGAGGGCAGTCTGTGACTGTCCCCTTGTATTGTGAGACACAAAGGGTGTAGCCCCACCGGCTGGGCATCAATTGGCTCTCAGGTGATCTGTTTTACTGATCACACCCATCATCATAGGGTCGAGGAAAGGCAGTTCTCCCTGACACGTTTATTGATGAGGTAGGCATGACCGTAAGAACTGCGAACAAGTTCTCGGTCTCAATTTCTTACAAAATAACATTATACATTGATATTAAACACTTTCAACATATTACAATATTCATTAACAATACATGCAATTGACTTGGCACTATGACAATCAGTTTTTACTACAAAATTAAAGTATTTACCTCGGTCACCATCCTGCCCGTCTTTGTCTGAGCGCGACTTGGCTGTGAGTGATGCCTGCAGGCGACCAGCAGGTTAACCCCACACTACCAACAAGTGAGCATTGTCTTCGGTGCTTAATGTAGCATTGAATACTGATACTTACACATATTACACGTTTTCATGCAAACAGAAAACTATTGAACATTTCACTTATAAATGCCGAGGAATAATGACGTGAGGTACATACGCTTTACATACAGTAACAAAGGGAAACGTTCAGTGAGGTCACAGCTGGGTTTAATGATAAGTTCACAGCGCCCCCTGAACAGTGCTTTAGACCTCACTGGGAGTAATTATCGTTTCGGCAAGTGTCTACTGCCTCCTCCTCTAGTCTACTGCCTCCTCCTCTAAAGGAGGAGACATAGGGAAGTGATATATATATATATATATATATATATATATATATATATATATATATATATATATATATATATATATATATATATATATATATATATATATATATATATATATATATATATATATATATATATATTCTTTTTTTTATGTAGGAAGGATACTGGGAGGATATATATATATATATATATATATATATATATATATAGAGAGAGAGAGAGAGAGAGAGAGAGAGAGAGAGAGAGAGAGAGAGAGAGAGAGAGAGAGAGAGAGAGAGAGAGAGAGATGTACAGAATTTGTGAATGTATGTTATACAAAAAAGTTCATAAATACTCCAGTTGATGGTGGGAACTGGTTAACGGACATGCATTCCCCTGAGACGTCTGAGCTGGGTCAACGCTCCTCTCTCATCACTTGCTCCATCCCTTCTCATTACGTGTCTGTACCATCTAAGCCTTGCTTCCTGTGTCTTCGAAATTTCTCCCACCTTCACTGTTCTTCTGATCCTTGTGTAGGAGTTTTGTCATTCCCACACATTGCACAATATGTTTTCCTGTACGGCAGCACCAGCCAGGTGGCAGGCAGGCAGTCTTTGGCTAGCCACAGTCACCAGAAGTTGTTGTAACCTCAAGCTCCGGAATAAAATTCCCACTACTACCTCTGCTTCCAGTTCCATCTTCCACTCCAACATGGCGCAATGTCGCATCAACTTGGGGAAGGTGCCAAGAAGCAGGACAAGAACGCCTGACCTGGAGGAAGTACCACAGGGAGAGACAATTAGTGGCACACTGGTCAGTGGCCAAATGCTCTTCTCACCATCAAGCAACCCGCAGCAGTCTCCCTCCAGCACAACCCTCCACCAAACAGTGTCAACACAGCCCCAGGGATCGTGGCCCCCAACACATGCTTTGGCTTCTTGACCCCCTTTCTGGGGCCACAGATGTCCACAGCACAGCCATGGGGGACCATGGCCTAAGGCCCTATTGGGCCTCCCTGGGCAGCACCACAGTCAACCTGCCCTCCCGCCCTTCTGTCTGGACTGGGGACTTTAGTTCCGGGCATATCACCAGCAGCATTCAAGGTATGGGCCATGAGCGTGGAGGACTACAGCCTTATCTGTGGGTGATTCCCACCATTCGCTGCCTCATACATGAGACTCCTGTGCAGCAGAGAGCTCCAGTATTGCATCAATGCCCGCCTCAACAAGCAAGTCTTCAAACAGCTCTCTACCTCAGCAGCAATAGATGTGGTGAGAAGTGTGGTGATCGGCCATCAGTGCGATGTGAGGGCATGGACAGACTTCTTCCCATACTCCGAAGCACCCAGAGACAGTGTCGATAGTTATGTGGCAGTGTTGTGCCATGGCAGTTGAGTGTATTTTCCCATGCCCCAAGTATAAGTAGCTCATCGAGTACATGCTGAGCAGAAACATGGTCATAGAACTAAGTGATTGCTGTATGAAAGCAGAAGTACTACTGTGTTTCCCGTTTCTTCATTCTGCGAGTGATGTAGTGAGCTAATGTGAAATTATCAAAGCCACCGAGAAGGTGGTAGGGTGGAACATGGTAGACCACATGGCAACCCTAGCTGACGTGCAAGCAGCTGCTGCCACCCCACCCCATGCACCCAACCTCACCACCACCAAGGTGACAGTAGGTGACACACCTCACCACCACATTACCCAAAACACACCCAGCCACACAGGCACAAATCACAGTAACAGACGCTGCTGAGGATGTGGAGATAGCAATTGCAGCGGCAGCAACCAATATTCCACCCACAATGCCATGTGCTATAATTGTGGGCAAAACAGTCACTTCTGGTGCCTGTGCCACTTTCTCACATTGGGTAGCAAGCCTCCCTCCTCCAATGCAGTGGTGATAGGAGGTATGAAAGCAGCAGCAGGCCTGTCAGTGCATGTTGCCTGCCTTCATCCTCGGTCAGTGCGCTATCATGGCCATAGCTAACACTGGAGCATAGGTCTGCATCGTGGGCCACCCTCTGTTAAGGACTTTGGGCATCTCCCCATGGCAACTTAAGGCCTCACCCAGGCCCATCAGCCACGTTGTGGGTGGAGGCATGAAGTTCCTGGGGAGCCTCGTGCAAAGTAACAGCAGGAACAGTCATCACCTCTGAGCTCATGTACATAGCAGAGTGGGTGCAGCAACTATACCTGTCCCTTGGGGCCTGCAAGGCACTTAAGTTAGTGCCACAAGACTTTCCACACCTGGCAGTGAGTATCAGTGCACTGACAATCCCTGAAATGCCAGATACCCCCAACTGCCTAATGACATTGCCTTACAAGTTGGTGGAAGAGAATGAGGAGCAGCTCAAGAAATGGTTCCTGGAGCAGTTTGGATGAACAATGTTCGCCATGGAGTGCACACCCATGCCAGAATTGCGTGGGTCCCTTCACATGACATGTGCCTACCACTGTCCCTCACCATTTCTTTGACAAGGTGCAGTGCCAGCTCGATAATGACATCACCAGGGACATAATTGAGGAAGTGCCTGCCAGGGAACTGACTGAGTGATGTGCATGCATGATGCCAGTGCCCAAGAAAAACTATTAGCCACACAAAACAGTACACTTTCAGAAACTTAATCAAGCATTCCTGTGCGAGACTCACCACACCAGGCCCCCCTTTCACCAGCGTCCCCAAACACACATTCAAGATGGTGGTGGGTGCCTACTCCAGGTACCACCAAATTCCTCTCAACGGTGAAAGCCGCAAGCTGACAACGTTCATTACTTCTTGGGGACGATTCTGGTACTGCTGGACTCCCCTGTGGCATTGCACAGCACAGGACACCTTCACAAAGCGGTTTGATGACGTAATTGCTAACATCCTCAGGAAACTGAAGTCCATCAATGACACAATCCTGCACGATGACAGTGTTGAAGCCTTCTGGCATACATATAACTTACTGGACAATGGCTCCATTGTCGCTCAGGCCCAACAAATTCAGGAGCATCACTAAGTTCTCCATGCCACCCTACCCATCCCTGATTGACGTACAATCATGGTTAGGCCTTTTAAACCAAGTGGTACCCTTTGTGGCAGTAGCCCCTCTCATGAAAGGCAGTATATTATGATGGCACACTCAACATGATCTTCAGGTCAGCCAAAGAAATGATAGGAAACCTGGCAGTAGAAGGATTTAGGTACTATGATACACCCCACAGCTGTGCTGATGGACTAAAGCCAGCAAGGAATAGGGTTTGTTGTTATGCGACAGTATTGGCAGTGTGTGTCCTTGGAGGCACTGCAAGTACATAGAAAATGGTTCTCTGCAGCAGCCAGTACCCCACAGCAGCAGAAAAAAAAACTACAGCACACTGGAAGGGGAAGTACTCATTGATTGCCTGGTACCTGAAGAAAGCCTGCCTATTTCTCCTGGGCTGCAAAAACCTAACCTTTATCACAGACCATAAAGCCCTTACCAAAATCTTTGGTGACAAGGAATTAAAAGACATCAATAACCCCTGCATCTTCAACCTGAAAGAAAGGACTTTCATGTACAATTTCCTCATAAGATATGTAAAGGGCAAAACCAACTGTGCCGCGGACGTCCTCTTGCGCAATCCAGCCCTAATCAGTGCACCAGAGGAGTCTGATGAGGCTGATGAAGCAGTGTGTGCAGCTTTGATAACTGCAGCTGCAGAGGCAGTGGAGGACGACGATATCCATGTGGTAGATCTGCATCAAGTAGAGGTGAAGGCACTCAAGAATAAGGAATACCAGTTTGCTCCATGAATGCGTGTCCAACAACGGCTGGACCGAACGGAAAGACTCTGAACCAGCTGTCCTCTGGCCTTACTTCAGGAAACAGCGTCACCTGTCTTGCCAGGGAAACATACTGCTATATACAAGTGACGAGATTCCATGCCTCGTTATCCCAGCCATCCTCCAATGTACTGTGCTCAACAGCCTTCATGCCAGCCACCAGGGTAGAGACTCCATGCTCTGCAGGGCCAGGTAGTCTGTACACTGGCCTGCCATAGATGCAGAAGTTGAACAAAAGCATCTTCATTGCCAGGTGTGTGAGACATACACCCTCTATCAACCAGCTGATTTGCTCTTACCCACCCTGCCACCCCAGTTCCCGTTCCAGCAAGTAGTTGTAGATCTGTTCCAACTAGAAGGGAACACCTACATTACTTACATACTGACAGGGTGACAGGCTAGCTTGAGGTGGACCACTTATCAGGCAGTGCCACCACCACTCGCCTTCTCACATCATTCCATTGGTGGTTCACAAAGTTTAGCATCCCCAAAGAGCTATCACATGATGGAGTCACCAACCTCACCAGTCACGAGGCAAAGAAATTCTTCAGTGACTGGTGTGTGGGCTTGCGGATCTCTGCCCACTATACCCAGTGTAATGGGTGCACAGAAGCAGCTGACAAGTCAGCAAAGAGGCTGCTATGAGACAACCTATGGAGGCTCCAGAGATACAGATGACATTGCTAGGGCGCTCCTCCAGTACCTTAACACGCTCCTGCAAGGATCCGAGGCATCTCCCGCCCAAATGCTAACAGGCAGGCAGCTGAGGGATGTCATACCTGTCAAGAGCTCTTGATATCTCATCAATGAACAGGACACTGCGCGTCTGAAAATGAGCCATAACTCGCACAACATCCAGGGCCTCGCTCTGGCATGGCCAGCAAGCCCACAATCTCATGCCTCTGACACCTGGGCAACAACCTCGCATTCAAAACCCAGCAAATGGTCACTGGAAATATCTGGGGACGGTGGTGGTGTTGACGGTACCATGGTAATACGTAATGCAACGGGATGGCAGTAGCAGAGCAACAGTGAGAAACAGATCTATTCACTCATCTGTCAGCTCCCGGCAGCAGTGCAGGTGCTACCAGAGTTCACCACACTGGCCCATACCACTTCACCCAGACCAACAAGTGCCAGGCACACCCCAAGGCACCTCGCCGATTACCTACAATATGGTTTTCCCCACTTAGATTATCGCTGGAAACTCTCGCCAGAGATTTCTTATGTTATGTTAATTTTGTTCCCCTTCAGCTTATACTATTTTCTTATTCATGTGTATGTGTATCATTACATGCCTGTAGCTGGAGGGGATGTAGGAGTTTGTCTTTCCCGCACAATATGTTTTTCCCTGTGGCAGCACCAGCGAGGAGTGGACACTGCAGCCTGCAGCCCAGGTGTCATAGGATTAAATGACCAGCTAGTTTCAAGTGACCAAGTGTGCGTGCAGCCCCATTTTCACTGCCAGATGTGTGGCTCATTTACTTTCTGCCACAGCAATGCACAGATCTCCCTGAACTTCCTCTTAAGGAGATTCTTTTTATTCTCGGAAGAATGTTTAGGCGTTGGCCAAGATCCATTAGCTACTGTGCCACATCACACAGTTTTTCGTTAATATATCAGTTCTTTTTTACTTTATATTGGAATTCACGTATTAGGTATGGATTATTTAGCTTATCAAATTATCCAGTACCACAAATGGTTTTGGTTTTAAGATAATAGGACACTAATCTTAGCTACCATTACCTAACCTAACCTAAATGATGTGTAGCAATACCTAACCTTACCTACATGGCATACCTACTATTGCTGTTGTCAAATGGTGTCAGCTGAAGATGTCTGTGCATTGCTGTGGCTGGGCATGAATACGTCGTACGTCTATCAATAAAAATAGGGTTGCGTGTGCACTTGGTCACTTGAAACTATTATCATAGCTGGTCACTTGAACCTATTACTACACAGGCAGTCTCTGGCCAGCCACAGTCAGGTTAGGTTGTAGTAACCTTAAGCTCTGGAATAAAGTTCCCAGTACTACCTCTGCTTATAGTTCCTCCACCTTCCACTCCAACACCTTCCACTGCCAATTCTATTCTCCTTCGTCACTCCTCAGATCCAACACAACACCCTCATTTCCGCTACTTGCATCCTCTTCTCATTTACTTTCTGCAGATGTAATGCTTCAGCTCCATATGTCATCGTTAGTTTCACCACAGTTTTGTAAACCTTTCCATTTAATTTCATTGGCATTTTCCTGCCACACAATATCCCTGATACATCCATCCAGCTCTTCCATCCCACTTGGATCCTTCTAGTTATTTCCTTATCCTCATTACCATCTACTGATATGATAGATACTTGAAGGCATCTACTCGTTTTAGCTCCACTCCATCCAGCTTGACGCTTTCACTTCTGTTCTGCTCTTCCTCTGTACACTTCATAAATTGTCTTTGTTCTACTTATCTTCATCCTTCTTCTCTCCATTTGCAAACCTCCACCCATCTAATCTTTGCTTTATCCCTTATTTAGACTCACCCACTAAAACATCATCATTTACATACACCATGTCCCACAGTGTCCCCATTTGTATGTCCTCGGTCAGCACGCCCATCACAATGTTAAAGAGGAAGGGACTCAACGCAGAGCCCTAGTGCAGTCCCACCACTCTAAAGCTGTCTGTTATGCCTATTCCACTTTCACCCGCGTCTTGACACTCCTTCCTTCGCCAGTCTCACATAGTTTTTCTGGCATCTTCCCCTCTCTCAGGCATCTCCACGGGTCCTGCCTTAGTATTCTGTCGTAGGCCTTTCCCAGGTTTATGAAGACCATATGTAGTTTCTTCTGTTTTCTCTGTACTTTTCAGCCATTTGCCTTAGTATAAATACTGGGCTTGTTGTTCCTCTTACAGGCATGAAACCAAACTGACCTTTGGAAACCTCAACCTCTAACCTTAAGTTTCTTGTCCATTATCCTTTCCCAGATCTTCATTGTATGTGATAGTAATTTCATTCCACGGTAGTTTCCACACTATTGAACATTTTCTCCTTGAAGATAGGTACCCTCCAGTTCCTCCTTCCTGTTCCTCTGTTTTGCACATACATTTCCATAGTAAATCTACTCCGTCTCCCAGGGCCACCAAAGCCTCCACCAGGATCTTATCCGGTCCAGTTGCCTTGTTGTTTCCACTCATTCTCTCTCTTTACTCCTCTTGTCAGTCCTGGGTATGGTATTTCATCATCATGGTGATCCCTTGGGTTCTCCTCATTCAGTAAACCATCAAAGTAGGATTCCTTCTGTCTCTCTTGTACAGTATCTTCCTTCCATCCCTTAGTAGGACTCTATTTGCATCCTTCATCTGCTTTACATAATTCATGTCCTTTGTTGCCTTGTTCCTATTTCTTACTATTATTTATATCCTTTTCTCTCCCTCGGGTGTTTCCAGCTCTTCATACAATTCATGACAAGACTCCGCTTTCTCTACCGTCACTGCTTTACATGCAGCCTTCTTTGCCCTTCTGTATTCCATTTTATCCTCCCATGATCTGCTTTGCTTCCACTGCTTCATTGTTTCCTTTTTCCTTTCCGGCGCATTCCTTACATCTTCCCTCCACCGCCATTCTTATCTTGGTGTATATGGCTTACCCGATGATTCTCACAGTACTTCTCTTACCACTTCTCTCGCAGTCTGTGCATCCTCTTTCCACCAGTCTTGGACTCTCACTACATCAGCATTCATTGCTCAATACCATAGTTTTAAACTCTTGCCTCTTTGTTTCCTCATTCAGTGCTTTCCATCGGATCTTCTCGTAGTCCCTCTTTCCTTTTCTTGCAATTCTCAACCACACATCCATCACTGGCAGCCAGTGTTGTGGTGCAACGTGGCCTCCCGGTATTACTTTGCAGTCTTTCATCTCTACCAGGTTGTGATATTCTATACATGATATAGTCTATCTGTGTAGTATGTCCTCTACTCTTATGTTATACTGTGTTCTTGTCTCTTGCAAAAGAAAGTGTAAATGAGAGGCGTCTTCTTCAGTTCTCATGAGAAAGAAAGAAAGAAAGAACAAGAAGAACAAAAAAAGAAAAAAAGAAAAAGAAAATAACGCAAAAGAAAATACTCGAAGGTAAAGACGCCGTTGGAAAGAAACCAGAGCAGCAGCAGCAGCAGCAGCAGACGGAAGAGGGTCTTAGAGAGGTGGCGGGGTATCCTGCTCCTCTAGTAATAAGAATTTAGGTCTTTTTCCCGCGGTGGTACGATCATCATCTAATGTACTAGTCATCATCACTAATCCTAGAGCATGTGAGTAAACTAATAGTAACCAATACTGTTGCGTTGTATGGTAAAGAGACTGATGTAAGCAAGTGCTATTAATGGTGCGTGTTTTTTTTTTTTTTTTCTTCTAATGATATCGTGTATATGTGAAACAATGTCCTGCGACTGTGTTTGTGTCGGGGATGTGAACCTGCATGAGCCGAATTGAATGTTTGTCAAGGTGTGTATTAAGTCTCGTGAGTTATATAGATTAGTCCCTCCTGGTCCATATAGTCACTTTAGACCTCGCTTATCTCCCTCCTGTCCCTGCTCACACGTAGAATGTCATGGGTCAGGACTTGCAGGAAAGACATCTCCAACCTCCCCCCCCCCTTCCTTTGTTAGGAAGTGTGATGAGTTGCTATCCATCTGAACTTATTTGATACATTTCATGATTTTATGTATCAACTACCAAGCAATTCAAATTTCAATGTGTGTGTGTGTGTGTGTGTGTGTGTGTGTGTGTGTGTGTGTGTGTCTGTGTGTGTGTGTGTGTGTGTGTGTGTGTGTGTGGCTGTGTGTGTGTGTGTGTGTGTGTGTGTGTGTGTGTGTGTGTGTGTGTGTTTAGTTCATTCATAGTCATAAGGATCATGTACTGGTCCCGAAATCATCTTCCTTTACCCATTGAAAAGTTATTGTGATGTATTGGCAAACCTGAGATCTTATGCACACCACATCCTCTATCATCCTTTAACTTTTTTGTGCCCTTTATCTATTTATTTTTCTTTTCAGTCTCCCATAAAGCAGCAAAGTCATGATGTGTACTTTGATCTTATTCATATGTACTTTGTTCTTGTTGATATCAAAGATAACCTTAAATTTCTTGCCATTTCTCTATGTACATTGACCTTGAATTTACACTTTCATCCTCTAGTAGAATGCATATCCTTCAAGTGTTTTTATACATTTTTCTATTTTTTTTTTTTTTTTCCCGGTGACAGTTTTAATGGTTCATATTGTATTAACAGTCCTCAAGTCCTTGTTTTCCATTTACTATGTTGATTTTCACACTCTTCATTGTGTACTTATATCTTGTTTGTAAGACTGCCAATTACTTATCTTTTTTTTTTTTTGACCTTCTATGTAGTAGGTATACAGAATATGAGAAATAATAAGGATAAGGAGAGTTTAATGGATTGGTCATGCAAAGAGAAAAAATAGAAATTATCTTTGAAATATGCCAAATTTGTTCATTCTTGTGTCCATTATGGATGTGTCTGCCTCATTGTGTGTGTACATCAGTGATAACTCATGTATCTGAATGTGTGTGTATGTTTGTGTGTGTGCATGTTCATTTGCATTACAGCATGACTGGGGGAACATGGAGGGGCAGGAGGAGCGGGTTCTGGACGAGCAGGAGTGGCATGTGGAGGCAGCAGCTGTCATCCAGGATGTGAAGGAGTGTGTTTCTCACATGTCTGTGGCTGCTCTGCCTGCCTCAAACAGTGCCATTTACTTCAACCTCACCACCAAAGAGGAGAACCATTATTGTGTTGAGCTCACCGCCTCAGGGTTCAGGTAAGCTTTTATACTCTGTGTTCAGTAGTTTTTATGAAGTTCAGAAGTTCAGAAGTTTTTTTTTTTTTTTTTTTTTTCATCATCTTAAAATTGGTTATGTGATAAAAAGAATGTAAATTTCTGAATGCTAAACCAGCTGTTGAATGGCTGTGGTAGTTATAGGTTTTGGTATTTTAATTCCAAGACTGTGCCATTTAGTCACACCTTTCTACTATATCACTTAACTATTGTACTCTCTCTCTCTCTCTCTCTCTCTCTCTCTCTCTCTCTCTCTCTCTCTCTCTCTCTCTCTCTCTCTCTCTCTCTCTCTCTCTCTCTCTTTTCTTTTCATTTTCATCACAGAATTGTGGGCAACAGGTTTGACAACAAATCCGAACCCTCTGAGAAGTACTTTGAGACTCCCTATGCCCTCCTTGACCAGATAAGTCCACTGTACCGTGAGAGCTTTGGTTTAGCATTAGCAGCCCGACTTTCAGCTCTCGTTCATGCTGAGGAAGAAGACGTCAAAGGTGCAGAGTAGCTGGTCAGCTGCGTGACTTGGCCAAAGGTGTAAGGAACTAACAGTGAGAGTGCAAAGAAGAGTTAAGAGAGATACATTATTATGGTGCTGCTGTTTGTGCTTGCATATGTACATTGATGCCAACTAGAAAAAGTAGCATTTGCAAGAAGCCATAGTTATAGATTAAGTCATAACAATACCAAATAATATAACTAATACTGCACATTTGAGGAAAATTTTTTTATGAAGTTCCACACATAAAGGCAGACATAACTTGGAATGATGATGAACCCACATAGACAAAGTCAAGTGTGCCAAGTGAAGTGAGTCAGCTTTACAAGGTGTGCCCGGGGGAGGGTCACTGATGAGACAGCTGCTGTCCCAGCCATTAACAGGTCAGCTGTTAAAATAACTAGAAATTTTTTTTATTGTTTTTATGCCTTTCTGAAATATGATGTGTTTACTTGTCTTTTTAGCATATCTTTTATTTCCTTTCTTTAATACCACCATTTGTATCTAGTAATGGGAGCCATGATATTCATTTATATTTTTCCACAGTTATCTTCCAAATCCAAATCCAATAAAAAAAAAAAAATGCCCACTGAAATGCCAGTCCCATAAAAGGGTCAGAGCAATAGTAAAAAATTGATGAATAAGTGTCTTGAAACCTCCCTCTTGAAGGAATTCAAGTCATAAGAAGGTGGAAATACAGAAGCAGGCAGGGAGTTCCAGAGTTTACCAGAGAAAGGGATGAATGATTGAGAATACTGGTTAACTCTTGTGTTAGAGAGGTGGACAGAATAGGGGTGAGAGAAAGAAGAAAGTCTTGTGCAGCGAGGCCGCGGGAGGAGGGGAGGCATGCAGTTAGCAAGATCAGAAGAGCAGTTAGCATGAACGGTAGAAGACAGCTAGAGATGCAACATGGTGGCGGTGGGAGAGAGGCTGAAGACAGTCAGTTAGAGGAGAGGAGTTGATGAGACGAAAAGCTTTTGATTCCACCCTGTCTAGAAGAGCAGTATGAGTGGAAACCCACCCCAGACATGTGAAGCATACTCTATACATGGACGGATCATGCCCTTGTACAGAGTTAGCAGCTGTGGGGGTGAGAAAAACTGGCGGAGACGTCTCAAAACGCCAAACTTCATAGAAGTTGTTTTAGCTAGAGATGAGATGTGAAGTTTCCAGTTCAGATTATAAGTAAAGGACAGACTGAGGATGTTCAGTGTAGAAGAGGGGGACAGTTGAGTGTCACTGAAGAAGAGGGGATAGTTGTCTGGAAGGTTGTGTTGAGTTGATAGATGGAGGAATTGAGTTTTTGAGGCATTGAACAATACCAAGTTTGCTCTGACCAAGCAGAAATTTTAGAAAGATCAGAAGTCAAGTGTTTTGTGGCTTCCCTGCGTGAAGTGTTTACCTCCTGAAGGGTTGGACTTGTATGAAAAGACTTGGAAAAGTGCAGGGTAGTATCATCAGCGTAGGAGTGGATAGGACAAGAAGTCTGGTTTAGAAGATCATTAATGAATAATAAGAAGAGAGTGGGTGACAGGACAGAACCCTGAGGAACACCACTGTTAATAGATTTAGGAGAAGGGCAGTGACCGTCTACCACAGCCGCAATGAATGGTCAGAAAGGAAACTTGAGATGAAGTTACAGAGAGAAGGATAGAAGCCGTAGGACATTTTTATTTTATTTGCCTGATGCCAAAATTCTTTTGAATAAGTGCATTATATTACCTGTGATGATAAAATTTTATTTCTTTAATGTTACATGTTTTGTAGTTTAGTGTTACAGTAAAATCCCTCTTGTCCAGCATCAACGGGACCGCCGACATGCCGGATACTTGAATATTGCCGGATACTTGAATAGAAGTGAAATTATGTCCACAGTCACCACCCTACACTCACACATCTTACTATAACAAAGATCAGCTGATCTTAATCAGTAGCTGATCTTAATCAGCAGCTGATCTGATCAGCTACTTAAGTGTAAGCACAACACGCTTCCTCTTTTCTACAACTTTAGGCATGATGAAGTCATCAGGCGATAAACAGTGCACACGCTGGACTGAGTCACTGAGTAAACACAGTGCAGTGGGCCGCGGGTGGCGTGAAGCAGTGCGCCCTGGTGGCGAGGGGACAAAGTATGCCTCGCGCGGGAATTTTAATCAATTTTATGAGTACACATTGATTTTTTATTGATTTTAAGGCTCGGGGAAAAATGTGCCGGATACTCGAATGCCGGATGAGAGGGATTTTACTGTAATTGGTTTTATTGAATGGATCCTTCAGTATCACTCATTATCTTGCATTCTTGCTCCAGTCCTTGCCGTGCCGCCAACCGTGGGTGTGCTGGAGGGGCACAATGGGTCAGAACAACAGCAGCAATCCCCTGCGGGAGAACCTGGAGTCGCTCCACAACCAGATGATGAAGCATGCAGGAGCAGACTATGACATTGCCACCACAACCACACTCACCTATGACCAGTTCCTCACCTACATTACACAGCTCAACCAAATGTGAGGCTCTGTGGATAATTCTTTAGCAGTCAGTAGGAATTTTACTCTGGGATATAGAGCATTTTATTTACTAAGTTAAATTTGAAAATCATGTAGCTATTCCTCCATATCTTTTTACTCTCTTCTTCCTTTTCTTTATTATACTGAATCTCTTGCTTGCATTAGATTAGAGAGTGTATTCTGTCACAGTCTTGTAAAAACCATCAGATATGATTATAATTTTGTTTTTCCTTCTTGTTGCTCTTTGTTCCTCCTCCTTCTCCTCCTCCATTATTCATTGCAATATAGAAGTATCTAACATAAGCATTTTTCTTCCCTTGACCAGTCTTCTTTACATTAAAAAGAAAAAAATGTTGAACTACCACTGTGACCTACTTTTCTCCTCTACTAAGATGCCGTGAGTACAAAGACAGTGAAGGCCATATGCTGGTCTTTGCTGTCAAGAAAGGGACTGACTCCACTGTCTTCTGGAAGGCCACAGTCCGCATTGCTTGTGTTAAGCTCAACACCACTACCAATAAGGTTCAGTCATACCGCCTCCTCAACATTCGCCAATTCCTTCAGGTATTTGTTGTAGCTCCTTAGAGGTTGTGAGATGCATTCCTGTTCCATGTCTGTGTGTGTGTGTGTGTGTGTGTGTGTGTGTGTGTGTGTGTGTGTGTGTGTGTGTGTGTGTGTATTTTCATTAATTTTTATGGCTTTCCCTAATTGATTTGAGTGCTTATATGCCATCAGAAAGCATATATTGGATCATATAGTTCTGTTGTTTCCTCTTTCTTATTTTTCTGTGAAGGAGTGAGCTAACTAACTGCAAAATAAATACATTTTGTAAGTTTCATTTACTAATGTAGTTTATACAAAGTGCATTTTAATAGTTGCAGCCTGAAAACTCATATCAAATATGCATTTTCATACATAAGAGTCATCACTTATCTGGGAGGAATCGGTGTTGATCACAGTTTGCAGGAAAGATCCAGCCTTGCACTGTTTATGAATTGTCTCCCTGCATAGGTGTTCCGGCGGGTGACCTACGAATGTACCGGGGGAACATTGGGCAGCATTGATGGAGTACTAGGGACTGATCATGCAGGTGGGATGACTCACAGTTTCCTTATCTCACCCATGTTCACCTTTTACAGTTATATTGTTCATCCCAACCAAACTCTGGTAAACTCTGGAACTCCCTGCCTGCTTCTGTATTTCCACCTTCGTATGACTTGAATTCCTTCAAGAGGGAGGTTTCAAGACACTTATTCATCAATTTTTGACCACTGCTTTGACCCCTTTATGGGACTGGCATTTCAGTGGGCATATTTCTTTATTGGATTTTTGTTGCCCTTGGCCAGTGTCCTTCCTACATAAAAAAAACAAATAAATAAATAAAAGAATAAAAATAATGACCTTAAAGTGTCATAATCCTATCCTAACCATAATCCTGACCTCATATATTATGTCATTCTCCTCAGATGACAGTAGCTCGGTGGAACAGGGGTCAGTGGTGCCTATCCCTCCCACTATGGCTGCCTCAATGGTGCTGGGAGGCATGCAAGAGGTGACTCAGGCCACTTCAACAGCCGCCTCCAGCAGCCAGGAGATGGAGAGCCCAGGGGCAGTTGGTGGCTGGGACGTCAACCTGAGCGAGTGCATGATCTGTCTGGAGCGCAAACCGGATGTGATCCTGCCTTGTACTCATGCCTACTGCCTCCCCTGCATAGAGCAATGGTGGGAATATGCTAGACCTACCTCACAAGAATGTGCCTCCTCCTCCTCTTCCTCCTCCTCCACCACCAGTCTTGTGTACCCAGTGTAAGCTGCAGAATGTTGTTGTGTGACGCCACCACCTCTTCTGGTTGAACAGCCTAGGCATGCATGGTGGCCTTCCCCAGCCATATTGGTATTTGCATCTCAGACAATTCTTTAGGATAGGATTGGAAAGCTAAAGAACAAGGGATTTTTCAGTCAAATAGAAGTTTGTACTTGGATGTAAAGGGCAAACTTTTATTCATTCTTGTTAACTTTTGCCTTTAGCAAGCTAGAAGTTTAAGGAGCAAAAAGTAACATTCTTATTTATTTTTTCCTGGATATTCCTGGTATTTGATATAAAGGAGTGGAATTAGAAGTGCATACTGCTGAAAATTGTGATTGTGGAACATAAACTTCCATAAGGCTAGTATTTACATTGACTCCTTTATCAGAAGAGACACTTGTGTACCATTATATATATATATATATATATATATATATATATATATATATATATATATATATATATATATATATATATATATATATATATATATATATATATATATATATATATATATATATATATATATATATATATATATATATATATATATATATATATATATATATATATATATATATATATATATATATATATATATATATATATATATATATATATATATATACACATACATACAGTGGTATCCCGTAATTCAAACTTAATTGGTTCTTTAGGGCTGTTCGAATTGGGGAAAAAAAAAAAAAAAAAATATATATATATATATATATATATATATATATATATATATATATATATATATATATATATATATATATATATATATATATATATATATACATAGTGGTATCCTGTGATTCGAACTTAATTGGT
>NC_087161.1:17318522-17428522 GCF_035594125.1 Scylla paramamosain
CTCACCTAACTCCTCTGACTATAAGAAATTCTTTGACTACTTAACTTCCAAAGTGGAGCACATTCTGACTCTCTTCCCTTTTGCAGAGATCACCATTCTTAGAGACTTCAATGTTCACCATCAGCTTTGGCTTTCCTCTCCCTTCACTGACCATCCTGGTGAACTAGCCTTCAGCTTTGCTATCCTCCACGACCTAGAGCAATTGGTGCAACACCCTACTCGTATTCCTGACCGTCTTGGAGATACGCCCAACATTCTTGACCTTTTCCTGACCTCTAATCCTTCTGCTTATGCTGTCACCCTTTCTTCTCCGTTGGGCTCCTCCGATCACAATCTCATATCTGTATCTTGTCCTGTCACTCCAATCCCTCTTCAGGATCCCCCTAAGCGAAGGTGCCTCTGGCGTTTTGCCTTTGCTAGTTGGGGGGACCTGAGGAAGTATTTTGTTGATTTTCCTTGGAATGACTACTGCTTCCATGTCAGAGACCCGTCTTTGTGTGCTGAACGCATAACAGAGGTGATAATGTTTGGCATGGAGGCGTACATTCCTCACTCTTTTTCTTGACCTAAACCTTCCAAACCTTGGTTTAACACAGCTTGTTCTCATGCTATACATGATAGAGAGGTGCCCCACAAAAGGTGGGGCACCATCACCAGAATCTCATCATCCAGAATCTTCCATCTCCAGAATCTCATGCACTTTATATTTCTATCCAGAACCATGCCAAATCTGTTCTCCAACTAGCCAAAAACTCCTTCATTAACAGAAAGTGTCAAAACATTTCAAGATCTAACTCCCCTCGTGACTTCTGGCATCTAGCCAAAAATATCTCCAATGACTTTGCTTGTTCTTCTTTCCCTCCTTTATTTCAACCAGATGGCACCACTGCTATCACATCTATTTCTAAAGCTGAACTCTTCGCTCAAATCTTAGCTAAAAACTCTACCTTGGACAATTCAGGGCTTGTTCCTCCCTCTCCTCCACCCTCTGACTACTTCATGCTACCTGTTAAAATTCTTCGCAGTGATGTTTTCCATGCCCTTGCTGGCCTAAACCCTTGGAAGGCTTATGGACCTGGTGCAGTCCCTTCTATTGTTCTTCGAAACTGTGCCTCCGTGCTTGCACCTTTCCTAGTCAAACTCTTTCAGCTCTGTCTGTCAACATCTACCTTTCCTTGCTGGAAGTTTGCTGCTCTACTGGTGATCTTCTGGCTTTCCTTACTGATTCTTGGTCATCCTCTTTTAGAGATTTTGGTGATACTTTTTCTGTTGCCTTGGACATATCAAAAGCTTTTGATAGAGTTTGGCACAAAGCTTTGATTTCCAAACTACCTTCCTACGGCTTGTATCCTCTCTGTAACTTCATCTCAAGTTTTCTTTCTGACCATTCTATTGCTGCTGTGGTAGACGGTCACTGTTCTTCTCCTAAATCTATTAACAGTGGTGTTCCTCAGGGTTCTGTCCTGTCACCCACTCTTCTTATTATTCATTAATGATCGTCTAAACCAAACTTCTTGTCCTATCCACTCCTACGCTGATGATACCACCCTGCACTTTTTCATGTCTTTTCATAGATGTCCAACCCTTCAGGAAGTAAACATTTCACACAGGGAAGCCACAGAATGCTCGACTTCTGATCTTTCTAAAATTTCTGATTGGGGGAGAGCAAACTTGGTATTGTTTAATGCCTCTAAAACTCAATTCCTCTATCTATCAACTCGATACAACCTTCCAGACAACTATTCCCTCTTCTTCAATGACACTCAACCGTCCCCCTCTTTTACACTGAACATCCTCGGTCTGTCCTTTACTTATGATCTGAACTGGAAACTTCACATCTCATATCTAGCTAAAACAGCTTCTATGAAGTTAGGTGTTCTGAGACGTCTCCGCCAATTTTTCTCACCCTCCCAGCTGCTAACTCTGTACAAGGGCATTATCTGTCCATGTATGGAGTATGCTTCACATATCTGGGGGGGTTCCACTCATACTGCTCTTCTAGACAGGGTGGAATCAAAAGCTTTTCATCTCATCAACTCCTCTCCTCTAACTGACTGTCTTCAGCCTCTCTCTCATTGCCGCAATGTTGCATCTCTAGCTGTCTTCTACTGCTATTTTCGTGCTAACTGCATGCCTCCCCTCCTCCCGCGGCCTCACTGCACAAGACTTTCTTCTTTCTCTCACCCCTATTCTGTCCACCTCTCTAATGCAAGAGTTAACCAGTATTCTCAATCATTCATCCCTTTCTCTGGTAAACTCTGGAAGTCCCTGCCTGCTTCTGTATTTCCACATTCCTATGACTTGAATTCCTTCAAGAGGGAGGTTTCAAGACACTTATCTTTCAATTTTTTACTACTGCTTTGGACCCTTTTTATGGGACTGGCATTTCAGTGGGCATTTTTTTTTATTGGATTTTTGTTGCCCTTGGTCAGTGTCCCTCCTACATAAAAAAAAAAAAAAAATATATATATATATATATATATATATATATATATATATATATATATATATATATATATATATATATATATATATATATATATATATATATATATATATATATATATATATATATATGCAAGAATGTTGGCCTGGTACATAGATAGATTGTGTACTATAAAGTAATTTTTCTCTTAAGTGCCATGACAGAAGTCTACTAAACAAATCATTATGATTGGGGATGGCTCTGCAGACATGCATGGAACTGGGAAGGTTTTAGACTGCTTAGCTTCAGGACTGCATTTTGTATTAAGTTGATGCCATGGTATTGATGCTTGTTTATCATGTACATTCATGCATTATGTTTCAAGTAACTGAAATAATTGAGGCTTCTTTTATGTTAAAAAGCTTGATTAAATTTTTTATTTATTTTCCAGAAAACAATAACTTTCATCCAAAGCAGCAGCTTTGTACTTGTGCTAAAGCTTAATACCATGAGGAGGGTTTTGTAATGTTTGGTGTTATAGCTTAGTCTAATGCATGTTTTTGTCAACAGCAGCTTGAGCCAGACTCAGGTGTGGCACATTTCAAGTGTGGTTATGAACTGGGCCTAGATGAAGCCAAAGCAGATCATGAGTGGTCCAACATCACTCTGCCCAAAATAGTATCATGATAATATTTTTGTGCTCTGATATTTGCACTCTTGTTTTTCTTGTACCCCTGTGTGTACTTTTGAAAAGTATTGCTAGCCAACATGGAAATTTAACAGTTCTTGGCAAACATTCATTTGATGCTGTCTTACCTACCAAGGCCAGCCATTCAAATTTGCATGTCAGGTGAACCACTTAAACTGTGCTGGTTCCTGGATCAAGCTGAATGGCTGCCAAAATGCACCTCCTGAAACATGTAATATGGTATCCAAAAATTTGACATGGTAGAATATAAGTCATAAAGTACAGATGTACAGTATTAAGAAGTGTAATTAAGAGGAATGAAGTCCATTAATTGTTTTTTGAGGAGGATGAGGGTTATTATGTAGCATTTAAGTCATGTTTCAGTTCATTATCAAAGAAAGCTTCAAACTTCTGGGTCATCAAAAAAGAGGCATCCTGATGGAAAAGTTCTAACTCAAAACAGTTCAGAAATGGCATAGATGGTTTGGCTAATACATTATGTCAGATCCTCTTTATATATCACTCCTTATAAGTTTTCCTTTTTGCTTTTACTTAGGAAGCTAATTTTTCATATATATATATATATATATATATATATATATATATATATATATATATATATATATATATATATATATATATATATATATATATATATATATATATATATATATATATATATATAATACAGACGGTGTTTATGTTACGAGCGAGATATGTTCCAGAAGGCTGCTCATAAGTCATTTTGCTCATAACTCATCATTATAATTTTTCAGTACAAAATAAAAATATCATACATTCTGCAAACAATGTAATGCTCACTTATTTGATACTTGATACCATGAGAGAGAGAGAGAGAGAGAGAGAGAGAGAGAGAGAGAGAGAGAGAGAGAGAGAGAGAGAGAGAGAGAGAGAGAGAGAGAGCATCTTGCCTTATGGGTGATGTGATACTACTGAGTAGTGACAGGCTCAAGGCTTATGCCAAACGCAAGACTCAAATATGCCAGGCATACTACCCAGGTTGAAAATGAGATGCTCTCTCTCTCTCTCTCTCTCTCTCTCTCTCTCTCTCTCTCTCTCTCTCTCTCTCTCTCTCTCTCTCTCTCTCTCTCTCTCTCTCTACCCCTTCTTCAGGTTATACATGCCTTTATTCATATAATTAATTAAGATCACTGTTGAAAAGTATAAGACAGATTTGTTTGCCTGTTCATGGACTTAGGAGTGGGTGTAGCCAAAAGTTATGAGATGCTTCATTTCTGTTTATTCTTTTTATTATTGTTTACTAATTTGTACATTGTTATAAGGTCTCTTCTTTCTCTTTTCTCTTGTAGTGTTGGTAATCCCATCTCTTCAAGTCTTTCTTCATAACTTAGTCTTTCAATTCTGGTACTATCTTTGTCACTATCCTCTATTCTTTTCAGTTTCTGTATATCTTTTTTCTATGTAGAGCCCAAACTACTGTTGCTTATTTCAATTTAGGTTGTATCATGCTTATTATAATTTTCTTCATCTTTTCTTTATCTAAATAGTTAAAAACCACCTTAATGTTTGTTAAGAAGCTGTATGTAGAGCCAAATATCCTGTTTATGTGTCCTGAATCATTATTCCCAAATCTTTTTCTTCATTACTTTTCATTATTATTTTCATTATTATTTCTTTTTACTTTTTCCTATTTTCAACACATTATTCTGGCATCAAATTTTAGTTTCCATCTTTGGCTCCATACATGCATCTTGTCAGTATCCATTTTATAACTCCTTGCAGTCATTTTCATCCTTTATTATTTCCATTATTTTTGCATCATCAGCAAACAGGTTTATATAACTATTTAGATCCTGTCATATCATTTACATATATCTTAAACATAATAGGTGCAACACAGATCTTTGTGGTACCCAGCTTGTCACTCTGTGCCAACTTGATTTAGTGTCTGATTACTGTTCTGATTTCCCTCCCTTGTAAATAATCCTCCATCCACCTCAATGTTGCTCCCTTTAGTCCTCCTCCATTCTCTAGCTTCCACCTAAGGCTTTTGTGGGAACTTTATCGAATGCTTTTTTGAAATCCAGGTATACCGCATTAACCCATTCGTCCCTCTCTTGCACTCCATCTATTACTCTTGTATAGAAGCTCAGTAGATTTGTGACACAGGATCTCCCTTTCCTAAATCAAAATTACTTTTCTGCTGTTATCTTTTCATCTTCTAAATATTACAATTGTCTGTCTTTAATTACTTCTTCATAAAGTTTGCTTACAATACTTGTTAGTGACACCTGTCTATAATTTAATGGTTCCATGTTATTTCCCTTTGTATATTGGCACTGTTAGCTCTTCCATTCCTTTGTTACTTTTCCTTCTCTCAACAAGCTGTTAATTATATCCCATATTGTGTGTTTGGTGATGCGTAATTGGCTTTTTTCTTTAGTTTAAACACAATTTGTTCTGTTCATTTTGTAATGCTTGTAATGATGAGTGCAAGACAAACAAGTCACAGTGATATCATTCAATCATAGATCTTCACGCTTGTGATGAGTGTGAGACAAACAAGTCACAGTGATATCATTCAATTGTAGATCTTCACATGTTGGGCTTGAATGCTGTCGATGTAGCAAAACATGTGAATTAGAATATGCAAAACTTCCAGGACCTCATATTAAAATTCATCAAGTGAGGCAGTGAGGAATTGTCCTTACACAGGCACAATGGTGGTATCCCTGCTGCTTCCCTTTAGCAGCCATGCCATAAGAGTCAGAATATAGTCCAATTGCCTTCATAGAGAAGCTAGAAGCTGTGGGGTAATGATAAAGGGATGCCACCACCATGTTTGTAGAAAAACAATTCCTCACTGCCTCCTTTGATGAATTTTTGTATGAGGCTCTGCAAGTTTTACATTTTAAACCCACATATTTAAATGGGATTATTCCCAGCTGACAAAAACTGTTGTTTATATTGAGTATCTTCAACATTTGCCTTATTTCAAAGATTAAATTACTGTCTTACCCATTGTGTCTCTACTCCAAATACATGAAAACAATTGAAATACTTACAGAAATTATAAATTAGTAATAAATGGCAGCTTTTGCTTTGTCTTTTAGTATTTGAAATCAAGTAACTTTGTTTGAGAACTTAATTATGGTACGATAACTAAAGAAATTATGAATTCAAAATTTTGTTCAAAAAGGGAGGCGTTCAGTAACTGAGGTTCCACTGTGTGTGTGTGTGTGTGTGTGTGTATATATATATATATATATATATATATATATATATATATATATATATATATATATATATATATATATATATATATATATATATATATATATATATATATATATATATATATATATATATATATATATATATATATATATATATATATATATATATACAGTGGAACCTCGGCTCTTGAACTTAATTTGTTCCTGAATGTCATTTGAAAAACCAAAACTGTTTTCCCCATAGGAATCAGTGTAAAATGGATTAATCCATTCCCAGAACTTTCTTAGCGGCTTATGACAGACAATCCCACAGCTAAGATGGCTGCATCAAAACATCTCCAGCTCACAATTTATCTAGAAAGGATGTATTGAATGAACTTAGTGACACAGAACTCATCAGAAGATACTGTTTAGACCAGTCTAGTGAGGGAAGCCTTACAGAGGGATACAGAGAGGAGCAACCCACTTACTGCCAAAATGAAAGTGATCATAACACTTAGACATCTTGCTGCTAGGAAAAGCTACTGGAAAAATGCAGTTGTGTGGTAATGATGGCATTGAGGTCATTGAGAGAGCCATAGGTGGCTCAGGATTACTCCTGAGCGCTGAAAACTGTTTGTTTACATCAAGGCTTTTCGATGGGATCACATTTACCTTATTTCAAAGATTGAATTATTGTCTTCCACTCAGTGTCTCTCCTCCAAATATATAAAAGCAAAGTAAATATTTATAGAAACTATAAATTAGTAATAAACAGCTATATCTTAATATTTGAAATAAAGTAAGTTTGTTCTAGAACCAAATTATGGTACTGCACCTGAAACAATAATTAGTTCAAAATTTTGTTTGAAAAACCGATTTGTTTGAAAAGGGAGGCATTTGGTAATTGAGATTCCAATATATATATATATATATATATATATATATATATATATATATATATATATATATATATATATATATATATATATATATATATATATACTCCATGTATCCTCACTACTTTTTTTTATTATTATTATTATTTTTTCATTTAGTAACTAAATCACACATGCATATTCGAACTTCAGTCTTATCATAAATCTTTAGTTTTCTCAGCATTCCCTCATCCATATAGTTGAATACCAGTCTTATGTTTATTAGCAACTTGTAATGGTTTGTGTACATTATAAGTTTTCTTCTTTGACTTTATCAGTTTCTACATTACTGATCTTGTGCTTTCATGTTCCTGTGTTTTTGTGCATTCATTTTACTTGTAGGAAGCTAAGAGAAACTTTAGATTCTTCCATGTATCATTTCTTAACTCTCTGGCCACCCAGTTTCATTCCACACACACATGCCACAAACATTTTTTTTTATTATGATTTTTCTTTGTATTTATTTACTTTATTTTGTTTTATTTTATTTTATTTTATTGGATCCACTCAGCTAGTCTCCAACAAGTCCTCCTGGAACACATAACACTAAAAACCTGAGTAGATCATGTTAGAGGTTCCATCTACTTTGACAGTAATAGTCAGACATATACAGAACACAAGACCTGAACTCTTCATGGTTTACATCATTAATGATATCACACTAACACAAAGCCTTGTCAATTCCTTCCAATTTCAGGCCTTGTGTGTTCAAGGAATCTTAGGCTTCACTTATTTGAGGTGTCATCTCTCATCATTCCTTTGAATTGCATTAATTACCTAACTGTATCTGTCCAACCATTATGAAAAGTGCACTCTATTTTACCAGGTCAGTGGTGGAGAAGACCTGCCCCATGTGCCGTGAGTCCCTGGAGAGCACTGATGACACCTGGGTGCTCTCTGAGGCTCCAGACTCTGATCAAGTTAATGAGGAGATCCGCAAGACACTCATCAGCCTTGCAGGCACTGAGGGTGAGGCTTCCACTTAAAGATCTGACCCATGAAGAGGAAGGAAGACAGGTGACATGTCTAACCTGTCAAAGCTTCACCTCAGACATTCATCACTGTAGCAGATACTGGCAGGTGTGAGGCTTTTACCAAGGGAAGGTGGAAGGATGGATGTTTGATGACTTCCTTCCTGCTGCTGCAGCTCCACCTTACATCAGCTGGTCCACACCTTCACTTCTTCATGCTGGTCTTCAAACTCCCATTCTGGATTGAGGTTTGCTTCTTGTATGTCATTTATTTCCTGAAGACTTACTGACAATAAGGAATTCCAGAGCATTTTTCACTCTGTCATTGTCCAAATTATGTACTGTAGTTAATTTCTCCAAGAACACTCAGCTCAATAAACTTTACAGCTATGTCTATGGGTTTCAAAATGTTGAATGTGGCTTAAATAATTTTGCTCATGAGAGATGCTTTTATCTAATTTTTATGTAAACTTTGCCAATTCTTGCAGATGCAAGGTGACAAAAAAAAAATTAGGAAAACTAACAATATCTATCTATCTATCTATCTATATATATATATATATATATATATATATATATATATATATATATATATATATATATATATATATATATATATATATATATATATATATATATATATATATATATATATATATATATATATATATATGTTTCGTTATGTTTCACCATTATAACCTGAGGAGAATATCAAGGCTTATAATAAATCTTCATATCTCAAAGACAAATGGTCTGTTTTGCATAATATATATCCCTCATATCAACTTTATAAGAGTGATACATATAGGACAACCCTGACAAATTGTTATTTTGAAACCCATCTGACCTAGAGGTCAAAACTTTGTGCTTTATATCTACATATGATTAGTTAATGTTGGAGGCCAGCAGTTTCAGTAGATGATGTATGTATTTCAGAGTTTTCACTTAGTTGTGGACATTCATTAAGTCACTCCACTCCAAGACTAAAAAACCTGAAGGAAGTAGGTTTTGCTTTAGATTAGTTTTATTTATAGGACACAGCATGTGGCATTACATGTAATATATGTAGTGATGTGTAGCTTTTTCTTAATATTGTCTGGATAAGGGAGAAGGAACCTGAGGAGGAGTAGAGGTAGCGTGTGCAGCCTGCCAACAGCATCCCTGCCACTGAGTGGTTTGGGGAGCAGCAGGCCAAGCTGCTGTATCATGAGGCTCAACATTTCCATGTACTATGGCATCTAAGTCAGTAGCAAAAATGTGCTACACTGTAGTGATAATGCTTTTCCAGTGCTTATTACTGTTACTGGGCATTGAGCATATTTAAATCTAATTTGTTTGTGGTATTCATAATGGTGTGATACTTTATAACAAACCAAGTCAGTATTCAGTACTTTCATACAAAATACCCATATATTTACATCTTGGAAAGCATCACTACCACTATTGTGCCCGGTGGTTATATCCTTTGTTTCTTAGCTTTATTACATGAATTAAAATCTTGGTGGTGTGCTACAAAGTGATGTTGGCAACCTAGTCTGCCTGACTGGCAGACTTGTCTTGAGTGCCCAAGCCTCACTAGATTTACAAGTGGATTACTGAGTGCATTGTTGTGGAAGATATTTATCTGTAGTATCTCATTTTAATACCACATCTAGCTATAACAGAAGCAACAGCTGAGTATGGAAAAGGGATATTCATGAGCAGGTAATTTTATTGTATGTCTTTGCTGGTTCTGGGCTCTGTAATGGTTTCCAGTTTGTTGACTTAGTATATTTATATATTTGCTATAGACTATTCGAGTTTCTACATAATCAGAGGTGTGGGGCATCAAGAAAGCATGTTTGCTCTTTCACTCTGTGAATACAGATGGACATTCTTTAATTTCCATACAGGTCAGCATTATGCAAGTTAGTTGTGCAGACCTCAGGAGTGTACTCAGACCTATATAGTTGATGCTATTAAAAGTCAAGGAAAATCTCATCATTATTATTATATGTCCTTTATTTGGTTCAAGATGATCCCCAAAACCTGGAAAAATTACTTTCAGAAAAATACATATCACATAACCAGTATGTTGCTATAATATTATTATTATCAAGGACTCTATAGTAGGAGGACAGTCCATTCCAATGTGTGAGTTGGCAGTTGCACAAACACAGCACCACCAAGTGGCCAGAGGGATAAAACACTCAGCCACCACACTGAAGAATGTGGGGGGAGAGATGTGATTTGTTGACTCAAGCAGCTTTTTATTCGCATATACATTGTCAAGATGGGTATTTGATCATGCTCAGCAATGTAATGTTCAAGTAATTACAAGTGGAATAAGGATTTATCCTTTTTTGGTTTTCCTAAGGATCCTGAGAGGAGAGGTAACAGTTTGTAGACTTGGAAGTCTACCTTTATCTGATGAACTCATAATGTACCTGTGGTCTGTTATTGGTATTGTACTGGGGTTTCCAGGTGGCAGGTTATATATCAGTCTAATGGTTACATGACATTCTGACCAAGCTATTTATGGTCATTCCTTTAATCCAACTCTTAATTTTTCATGTAGTGATTTTTTTTTTTTTTTTTTTTTTTTTTTTTTTTTTTGGGGTACTGGTCAAGGGCAAGGCAACTACCATAAGAAAAGGGCCCACTGAGGTACCAGTCCTCAAACAGAATCAAAAGTGGTAGTCAAAGATTACAGGATAAGTTTCTTGAAACCTCCCTTCTTGAAAGACCAAGTCACAGGAAGATGGAAATACAGAAGTAGGCAGGGAGTTTCATTGAGAGTCATTGAGAATACTAATTAACTCTTGCATTAGAGAGGTGGACAGAGTAGGGGTGAAAGAAGCAAGTCTTATGTAGCAAGGCTGTGGGAGGAGGGAAGACATGCAGTTAGCAAGATCAAAAGAGCAGTTGGCATGAAAATAGCAGTAGAAGATAGCAAGAAATGGAACATTGCAGCAATAAGAAAGAGGCTGACAGTCAGTTAGAGGAGAGGAGTTGATGATGCAAAAAGGTGTGGTGTGAAGGTGGCTACAGTGTGGAATTACCTGCCACAGTGTGTTAGCTCACCTGCCATACCAACTTGCAAGTCCACTCAGCACTAATATCTTAGCAGTATGTTTCAGAATTAAGACTAACATCTTAACAGGTAGTAGATATAGACCAAGGTACAATTTTCAAACATGACCTTCAAAATTGCTTGGGGTAGCAGGTGAGCCTGTGGATGCTGACTCCCTTATCCCTTTTGTTCAAAGCCTCAATGCCATTACTTAACACTTATGACCCAGCCTTGTGATTAAGCAGGCAAGCAATTATTGGATCTCTGTGATTTATATAACATGAATACTGTTTCAAGAATGAATTAGGTTACACAAGGCAAATACAATATTCATATTCCTGCCTTTAATTTAGGAATGACATCATGATATGCGTTGTTAAGGAAATCCACAGATGAGCTTCACGAGATGATTTTAGTCATAGAGAAATACAGTATACAAAAAATAGAAATACAGGATGAATATGAAGACAACAAAAGTGTTCAGCAACTATATACCAAAGAAATTAGAATTGAGAATGCCATATTGTGTATGGAAAGTACAGTATTTATCTAGGAAGAAAAAATAGTTTGAGCCTAAAACATGAAAAGTACATCAACAGAAGAATAGGAATAGGATGGAGTGCCTTAGAGAAACCAAGCAATGTAATAAAGAGTAATCAACCACTCAATAAAAAGAAAAGTATATGGGTAATCCGTGCATTTTACCAGCCCTAACATACGGTTAGGAGATACATAGGTAAATAGAGAGTAGTTAGTGTCCATGAAGGAACAAAGAATAGTTTACTAATATCAAGGGGACTCTATATTATAATTTCTGCAGCCAAATCTTAAAGAGTGAAACTAGTGGGTATGATAACTCAAGGAAAAAATAACCTTCATTGGTACGGGTAATGGTAAACTAAAGCGAGCGAGAGTAACGTTTCCCTTTGGGCGTTGGAGGCGCCACCGTCGCAGGGAGAACAAAATTTTAATATTGAGTGGACCATCCTCCCAGTATATAATCCTTGTTATTATTATTATTATTATTATTATTATTATTATTATTATTATTATTATTATTATGTAACAATTCAGAATCTATCAGAGAATTATAAAAAAAGTAATGAAATAAACGTGATGTAATCATATGTATTGTAACATGACAGAAACTGAGTCAGCACTCGGTGGTGATTGATTGTGGCTGAGACAGGCTGAGACGGCGCGCGATGTCATTCTTTTAACTCATGTATTGCATGTTGGGCTTTGTTACTCAGATACATCGCTACCATAGATAGGTCAGTTATCAGTGATGGATAATCTGATTGTAAATAACAGGCAACGAACTCCATTACAGTTAAGTACTCGTAGTGTACGTTAGTAAAATGACTTTCTAGCCTGTGGTTATGCAAAGTAAATGCGGAAAGACGTGACCGACTTATGTATGCCGCAGGCGCAAGCTGTTGGAGGAGGAAGAGGAGTGGCAGTGGAGACCGCTAGGTAAGGGGCGGGGCAACTCCCCGGGATCACCTGTAGGTTGTGGCCTCGATGGAAAAGAAGCCATTTTCGGATGCAATAACTAGCCAAGTTTTTAATCGGCGAAACAAAGATGTAACTCCTGTAGACGCAAGGAGTTAACTTATGAGTGAGTTAAGAGATTATGGTAAGCAAGGGTTATCTTAATGATACTTTTTTTTTTTTTCAAGTGGAAGATAGAAACATCGCACATCGTGGCAGCCTCCACCTTGGCAGTTCCTCCTGCGAGACTGGAGAGAGTGAACACGCCAGTTGTTTACTCCTTTATATTTTGCTTTTACTGTCTTTACGTGATGCGGTGAGTGTGTGTGAGCGTACAGCCAACCGGTGCCGGGACAAGGCAGGCGAGGGAAGAACAGTGCACTTCCAAGGGATAGTATGCGCAAGGGTGAAGCTCTCTTCGTTTCACCCGTTTCACCTTTCCCAGGCAGCTGCTTCAGGTATGTAACTGCGGCTAACTTATCCACACATCACTGATAGAATACACGTGTCCAGGCCTACGAAGAAAGTGTTAGCGGTGTGTTTAGGCATGGAATGTGCAGGCTGAAGGGGAGCCATACGTGGGATTGGCAGTGAAGGAACGGGTCACGATTCGTGGCGCACCTGTTTTTCATGCACCTCAAGAAATCTGGGCCCGAGGGAGTCGTGCAGGAGGAGCATTGCCTTTGGGATTCACCGGAAAATTAGCTGGACCTTGCTACTTTGTTGCTTCCGTGATTTTTTTTTTTTTATGTTAAGAAAACTTGAGGGACACTCTCTCCCTCTCTCTCTCTCTCTCTCTCTCTCTCTCTCTCTCTCTCTCTCTCAGCTTATTTGACATATACCTCGTATTCACATAAGCGAAATATACATTTTTCAGTTCTCAGCATAGTCATACAAACGAGCGCACACACCGATACAGTAAGAGATATTTACGCAAAGAAACGAAAATAGCAATTGCGAAATATGACCTGTAAAAGGAATTACCCGAAACATAAATGAAAGACTTGCACGAAATGTTACTTCAGCTTACTCATCCCCTAAAACTCTTTAAAAATGTGTATAAAACTAACACTGTGTAAATAAAGTTAAATAAATTTATAGATGTATACGTCGTAGCAATGAACTCGTATAAGAGGACAAGGAAAGTAAATAACCCGTTTCGATACTACTTTAATCTACGCTAGTCAAGTATGGAGTCTTAGATTCCCTTTAGTGGCAGCATTGAAATTTCTCCTTCCCTCAACAAGACCTCATGAACTTTAAGACGTAGGATTCGAAAGAGTAATCTTGTTGAGGTCTCTATAGCAATAGTGGTCCCACATTATAACGGTCCATGTGTGTGTGTGTGTGTGTGTGTGTGTGTGGTCACCTAAATCAATGGGTTAGTTTCCTGCGTAGAAGATGGTGTGAGATCGTAGTACAGTAGTAGTAGTAGTAGTAGTAGTAGTAGTAGTAGTAGTAGTAGTAGTAGTAGTAGTAGTAGTAGTTGTTGTTGTTGTTGTTGTTGTTGTTGTTGTTGTTGTTGTTGTTGTTGTTGTTGTTGTTGTTGTTGTTGTTGTTGTTGTTGTTGTTGTTGTTGTTGTTGCTGCTGCTGCTGCTATTATTATTATTATTATTATTATTATTATTATTATTATTATTATTATTATTATTATTATTATTATCATTATTGTTGTTGTTGTTGTTGTTGTTGTTGTTGTTATCTTTATTATCATTATTGTTGTTATACTTTATTTATAATTTAACTGACAGAGAAAGATGCGTGTATCAGGTAAGAACAAAATTAATGAGTGAAACATAATCAGAATTAGCGAATGAAACGGTACAGAGAGAGAGAGAGAGAGAGAGAGAGAGAGAGATCCCTGAAGTGTCAAGGGTCACGGATTTCGTATTCCACCTCGTGATTTCAAGGATTTTTCTATTAGTTTCTCGTCGTCCACAGCTGAAGTCATAATCAGTCTCTCTCTCTCTCTCTCTCTCTCTCTCTCTCTCTCTCTCTCTCTCTCTCTCTCTCTCTCTCTCTCTCTCTCTCTCTCTCTCTCTCTCTCTCTCTAAACAAATGAAAGCAAACCAAATACTCGCATTAATCAACCATTACACACACACACACACACACACACACACATGTATACTAATGTAGATGGTTTGATGTCGAGCCTATTGGAACTTAAAGACTACTTAAAGAACAATAAACCATATGTGGTATGTTTAACAGAAACTAAACTAAAAAGAGGAAATAAAGTTGGGATGTACAAAGGAAGGATATAGCACATGGAGGAGAGACAAAAAAGGAAAGGGAGGAGGAGTGATGATACAGGTAAAAGAGGATATTGTTGTTGAGGAAGTGGAATATAGTGACAGAATAGCGGAAACATTGGTTGTGATTAAGATGAAAGGAAGTGAAAAAGGAAAATCATTGTGACATACATACCACCGAAAACTAATGCATGGGAGACCAATAAATTTAAAAAGTATGCCACTAGTAACAAGAAATAGTATAGAGGAAATGATACGTAAAAGTAACAAAGTGCTCCTAGTAGGCAACTTCAGCACTAAAGGAATTAATTGGGAGGAGATGGAAGTGAAAGAAAATGTCTGGGCATGGAGCAAAGAACTTATGCAAATCATGATAGTGAATACAATGAGACAGTGGGTGAATGCACCTACGAGATGCATAGAAGAACCATCACAGTTAGATAGTGTTTACAAAAACCCAAAAAAGTAGACCAAGTATACATTATCTGAGTCCACTGGGAAGAAGCGATCATGTGACAACAGAAATAGTACCACAAGAGGAAAAAGTGTTACACAGGAAAAAACAATACAAAAATGGGAGACAGAACTATGCTAAGGCAAACTTTGCAGAACTTGATAAATTTTAAGTAAAAAATTAACTGGAAAGAGCTATTTGAAGATAAAGTAGTGCAAGAAAAATATGAGATATTTTTTAGTAGGTATAGAGAGGGGGTGGAACAGTTTATACCATGTTATAAAGAGAAAATTGGGAAGCATGAATGGTATAATGCCAGCTGTGTAGAAGCAAAAACGAAAAAGGACAGAGCATGGAGGAAAATTATGAGAAAACTAAACACAAATACTAGGAAAGAATACAGAAAGGCAAGGAACAAATACAGTAAAATAAGAAGAGAAAAAGAAAGAAACTTTGAAAGTGACGTAGTAAGAAAATGCAAGGAAGAACCCAAACTCTTCTACAGATACATAAATGGGAAAATGAAACATAAGGATGGCATAAACAAGTTAAAAGGGAAGAAAGAATTTATGAAAATACTGAGATGAGTAAACTAATGAGTGAATTTTCTATCTATTTACAAAGGAAACCGAATTTGTGCCACCGAAAGTTATATCACAGAATGAGGGAATACAGGAGATACAAGTAAAGAGGCAAGAAATCAAGAAACCGCTGGAAGAGCTGAATCTTAGGAAGCTATAGGACCAGATCAAGTAAATGGGTGGATATTAAAAGAATTTTTTTTTTTTTTTATGTAGGAAGGACACTGGCCAAGGGCAACAAAAATCTAATAAAAAAATGCCCACTAAAATGTCAGTCCCATAAAAGGGTCAAAGCAGTGGTCAAAAATTGGTGGATAAGTGTCTTGAAACCTCCCTCTTGAAGGAATTCAAGTCATAGGAAGGTGGAAATACAGAAGCAGGCAGGGAGTTCCAGAGTTTACCAGAGAAAGGGATGAATGACTGAGAATACTGGTTAACTCTTGCGTTAGAGAGGTGGACAGAATAGGAGTGAGAGAAAGAAGAAAGTCTTGTGCAGCGAGGCCGCGGAAGGAGGGGAGGCATGCAGTTAGCAAGATCAGAAGAGCAGTTAGCATGAAAATAGCGGTAGAAGACAGCTAGATATGCAACATTGCGGTGGTGAGAGAGAGGCTGAAGACAGTCAGTTAGAGGAGAGGAGTTGATGAGATGAAAAGCTTTTGATTCCACCCTGTCTAGAAGAGCAGTATGAGTGGAACCCCCCCAGACATGTGAAGCATACTCCATACATGGACGGATAAGGCCCTTGTACAGAGTTAGCAGCTGGGGGGGGGTGAGAAAAACTGGCGGAGACGTCTCAGAACACCTAACTTCATAGAAGCTGTTTTAGCTAGAGATGAGATGTGAAGTTTCCAGTTCAGATTATAAGTAAAGGACAGACCGAGGATGTTCAGTGTAGAAGAGGGGGACAGTTGAGTGTCATTGAAGAAGAGGGGATAGTTGTCTGGAAGGTTGTGTCGAGTTGATAGATGGAGGAATTGAGTTTTTGAGGCATTGAACAATACCAAGTTTGCTCTGCCCCAATCAGAAATTTTAGAAAGTTCAGAAGTCAGGCGTTCTGTGGCTTCCCTGCGTGATATGTTTACCTCCTGAAGGGTTGGACGTCTATGAAAAGACGTGGAAAAGTGCAGGGTGGTATCATCAGCGTAGGAGTGGATAGGACAAGAAGTTTGGTTTTGAAGATCATTAATGAATAATAAGAAGAGAGTGGGTGACAGGACAGAATCCTGAGGAACACCACTGTTAATAGATTTAGGAGAAGAAAAGTGACTGTCTACCACAGCAGCAATAGAACGGTCAGAAAGGAAACTTGAGATGAAGTTACAGAGAGAAGGATAGAAACCGTAGGAGGGTAGTTTGGAAATCAAAGCTTTGTGCCAGACTCTATCAAAAGCTTTTGATATGTCCAAGGCAACAGCAAAAGTTTCACCAAAATCTCTAAAAGAGGATGACCAAGACTCAGTAAGGAAAGCCAGAAGATCACCAGTAGAGCGGCCTTGACGGAACCCATACTGGCGATCAGATAGAAGGTTGTGAAGTGATAGATGTTTAAGAATCTTCCTGTTGAGGATAGATTCAAAAACTTTAGATAGGCAGGAAATTAAAGCAATAGGACGGTAGTTTGAGGGATTAGAACGGTCATCCTTTTTAGGAACAGGTTGAATGTAGGCAAACTTCCAGCAAGAAGGAAAGGTAAATGTTGACAGACAGAGCTGAAAGAGTTTGACTAGGCAAGGTGCAAGCACGGAGGCACAGTTTCGGAGAACAATAGGAGGGACCCCATCAGGTCCATAAGCCTTCCGAGGGTTTAGGCCAACGAGGGCATGGAAAACATCATTGCGAAGAATTTTAATAGGTGGCATGAAGTAGTCAGAGGGTGGAGGAGAGGGAGGAACAAGCCCAGAATCGTCCAAGGTAGAGTTTTTTGCAAAGGTTTGAGCAAAGAGTTCAGCTTTAGAAATAGATGTGATAGCAGTGGTGCCATCTGGTTGAAGTAGAGGAGGGAAAGAAGAAGAAGCAAAGTTATTGGAGATATTTTTGGCTAGATGCCAGAAATCACGAGGGGAGTTAGATCTTGAAAGGTTTTGACATTTTCTGTTAATGAAGGAGTTTTTGGCTAGTTGGAGAACAGACTTGGCATGGTTCCGGGCAGAAATATAAAGTGCATGAGATTCTGGTGATGGAAGGCTTAAGTACCTTTTGTGGGCCACCTCTCTATCATGTATAGCACGAGAACAAGCTGTGTTAAACCAAGGTTTAGAAGGTTTAGGACGAGAAAAAGAGTGAGGAATGTATGCCTCCATGCCACACACTATCACCTCTGTTATGCGCTCAGCACACAAAGACGGGTCTCTGACACGGAAGCAGTAGTCATTCCAAGGAAAATCAGCAAAATACCTCCTCAGGTCCCCCCAACTAGCAGAGGCAAAACGCCAGAGGCACCTTCGTTTAGGGGGATCCTGAGGAGGGATTGGAGTGATAGGACAAGATAAAGATATGAGATTGTGATCGGAGGAGCCCAACGGAGAAGAAAGGGTGACAGCATAAGCAGAAGGATTAGAGGTCAGGAAAAGGTCAAGAATGTTGGGCGTATCTCCAAGACGGTCAGGAATACGAGTAGAATGCAGAGAACAAATGGAAGAACCCATATGGGATATAATTAACAGCTCGTTGAGAGAAGGAAAAGTACCAAGAGCTAACATAGTGCCAATATACAAAGGGGGAAATAAAATGGAACAATTGAATTATAGACCGGTGTCACTAACAGGTATTGTAAGCAAGCTTTGTGAAATAATAATTAAAGACAGATAGGTGGAATATATAGAAGATGAAAAGATAATTACAGAAAAGCAATTTAGATCCAGGAAAGGGAGATCCCGTGTCACAAATGTACTGATCTTCTATACGTGAGTAATAAATGAAGTGCAAGAGAGGGGCGGATGGGTTGATGCGTTTATACCTGGATCTCAAAAAAAAAAAAAACATTCGATAAAGTTCCCACAAAAGCCTTATGTGGAAGATAGAGAATGGAGAAGGACTAAAGGGAGCAACATTGAAATGGATGGAGAATTATTTACAAGGGAGGGAAATGAGAACAGTAATCAGACACTAAATCAAGTTGGCGCAGAGTGACAAGTGGGGTACCGCAAGGATCTGTGTTGGCTCCTATTATGTTTCAAATATATGTAAATGATATGACAGAGGATCTAAATAGTTATATAAACCTGTTTGCTGATGATGCAAAGATAGTTAAAATAATAAAGGATGAAAATAATTGCAAGGAGTTACAAAAGGATATTGACAAGATACATGCATAGAGCCAAAGATGGAAACGAGAATTTAACGCCAGAAAATTCCACTTATTGGAAATAGGAAAAAAAAAAAAAAAAGAGAGAGAGAGACCTTCGTGGAAGTACAAAATGGGAGGAAAAATAATAATGAAAAGTAATGAAGAAAAAGATTTGGGAGTAATAATTCAGGACACATTATCACCTGAAAGGCACATAAACGGGATATTCGGTTCTACATACAGCTTGTTAACAAACATTAGGGTGGCGTTTAGCTATTTTGATAAAGAAATGATGAAGAAAATTATAACAAGCATGATACGACTTAAATTGAATACGTAGCAGTAGTTTGGGCTCTACATAGAGAAAAAAAAAAAGATATACGGAAACGAAAGAATACAGAAGATAGCAACGAAGATGGTACCAGAATTGATAGGACTATGAAAAAAGACCTGAAGAGATGGGATTACCAACACTACAAGAGAAGAGAAAGAAGAGACTTGGTAACAATGTACAAATTAGAAATTAGTTAACAATATAGAAAAGATAGACATAAATTACTTGGTATCACATATGGAGGAGGGAGAGACAGACCAGGGGGATTGGGAAAAAAATAAAGAAGAGTGGATGTTCAAGCGACATCAAGAATACAACTTCCCGTATAGAACTATTGAAATCTGGAATGATTTGAAGGAAGAGGTGGGTGCGGCAGTGTACACATGTTTAAAAAGAAACTGGATAAATATGGTTATGGAGATAGGACAAAATGAGCTTTGGCTCGTGCCCTGTACAATACAAATAGGTAAATATAAATACACACACACACACACACACATACCTCTGACCGTAGGTTATCATATCTCACATACGAACACATTATGACCTTAATATGGTGTTCATTGTAATAACATCCAACCACTTTATAATATCTCCTCACCTATCCCCTACCATCTTCCTCGTCCAGTTGAACTCTCGCTTCCCAACCTCCCGCGGACGATGACGGCGTGGCTGGCGGTGGTCCTAGTGCTGGCGGCGGCGGCGGCGGTGACGGAGGGGCAGAGGGAGAACAAACCGCCGGTCTTCCTTCCTGACGGGGACATGAAGGGCTTCTCGCTCAGGTTAGTTTTTTGTGGATGGAATGGTTGAAAGGGAACACTATTTTTACTATGACTTTTTATTTTGTTTTATTTATTTATTTATTTATTATTATTATTATTATTATTATTATTATTATTATTATTATTATTATTATTATTATTATTATTATCATTATTTATTATTATTTATTATTATTATTATTATTGTTATTATTATTATTATTATTGTTATTATTATTATTATTATTATTATTATTATTATTATTATTATTATTTTAGTGAACTTGATGTATTTTCATTAATTTGTTTTCTGCCATATTCTCTCACAGTTATTTCATATAGGTGTGTGTTTGTATAGATGTGTTTGTTCATTGTATATGTTTGTTGAGTAATCTATAGTGTGCGTGTGTGTCCAACTCTTCTTGTATTTCATCCTCTTGCTTGTATCTCACATCTCTCTTCTTGTCTGCAACCCACCAGAGAGGACACCCCAGTGGGCTCCTCAGTCTACAAACTGAGGGGCAGTGATCCTGAGGGGACACCGGTATCCTTCACAGTATCTGGCGACCATCTGAGTGTGGACAGAAACACAGGAGTGGTGACCCTGGTGCAAGCACTGGACAGGGAGAGCATGGCCAAAATTGAGGCTATTATTACAGTGACAGGTGTGCATTTACCTGTTTGTGTATACTGTGCACTGTTATAATGTGTAGGGCCTCAGATACACTAGTATGGTTTTGTCTTATCTTTATTTCTCCTGTTTTATTTATTATTTATTTTTTCCCTCCATGCATATCCCTTGTCTCTGTTACTTCTTCTAGTCTGTTCCAGATGTCCATATTTGTACTATATGGAAGATGAACTTTCTTAGTTTATTAAAATGCTTATCTTCTCAAGTATCTTGCCTTTTTTTCATCAGTGTAACAAATCTTTTTATTTATTTTTTCTGATATATACTTGTGTGTGTGTGTGTGTGTGTGTGTGTGTGTGTGTGTGTGTGTGTGTGTGTGTGTGTGTGTGTGGGTGTGCAATCTGATACTGTACACACATTTTGTAACATACATTAATAGCATGCAATCATATAATAGTACTGCACACAATAATCATTAGCAAAATAACAGCTTACTTTCTTTACATTCCACTAAAATCAGATAATCCAGCCCCCAGTAAGGAGCATTCCATCTTTCACTTCCCTTTCCCAGATGAGCGGGTGTATGGTTTTGAGGCCAACACGGTGCCTTTGCGGAGAGAAATTCCTGTGCTGGATGTGAATGACAACCCACCAGTCTATCATGACCAGCCATACTCCTTCTCTGTGGCTGAGTCTGCCTCCCCCAGTGCCACACTTTTCTCCCATATCAAGATTTCTGATGCAGATGAGGGCGATAATGCTAAGGTTACGCTGGAGTGTGTCAAAGAGGAGGTATGTGTAATTACCCCCCATATCTCTCTCTCTCTCTCTCTCTCTCTCTCTCTCTCTCTCTCTCTCTCTCTCTCTCTCTCTCTCTCTCTCTCTCTCTCTCTCTCTCTCTCTCTCTCTCTCTCTCTCTCTCTCTCTCTCTCTCTCTCTCTCTCTCTCTCTCTCTCTCTCTCTCTCTCTCTCTATATATATATATATATATATATATATATATATATATATATATATATATATCGTGATTATCCTTAAATTTTATTAAATGCAATGATGTAAAAATTTTCCTGCTAACTTTCTTAGATGTATTTCTTCTCTGTGATGCTGTCCTTATCACTGTCCCTTTGTTCCCTCACAGAGTCCACGTGCATGTGAGCAATTTGAGATCAGGGCAGCACAGTTGCTGGAGGGTGAATATGTGGGCATTGTGTCCTTGCGGCAGCTACTGGATTATGAGAGGGAGAGTCACTACACCATTGTGGTAGGTGACAGTGGCCTCTTGCTGTCCTCTACTTAGCCATTTGCTGTAGACTCTTTCATCATCTTTAATCCTAAAATGAGTGATATATCAGAGATGGATAGGTAGATCAAAAGATTCCCATATTTTGACTTGTTGATATTCATGACTATATTCAATTATATACTACCTTTGCAATTTTGTACATAACATTTTTCCTTTACTCACTTATATATTCATATGAATTAAACATGCTTTTTATAATTGTTCTTTTGGATGTTACCTTCTCATATATTCAGGTGGTCAGTCAGTCTGACAGTCAGTCGCTTAATCAGCTATTCATTTTGTCAGCATGCAATTCATTGCTTAGTACAGTATTCTCTTTTTGCAAACTCTCTCTTATTAACTATGGCATGAGATTTCTTTATATAGGAGGGGCTTTGAGAGGGCTTCAGTCTTTGTACAATTTACCTTAGCATACCATTACAGCCTTCCTTCTCTTTTAGGTGCGAGCTTCTGATGGGGGTTTTGAGAAGCAGCTTAGTTCCACGGCAACAGTTGTGGTAGATGTACGGGATGTGCAGGACCAGCTCCCAGTGTTCCTCAATGCTCCCTTCAGTGCTACAGTCAGGGAGGCTTCACCCCCAGTAAGTCTTCTGTTTTTAGGTCAGAAATTAATTAACATATTACATTCACTTCCATTGTTTTAGTGGTTTTCCTTAATTTTAGTTATCTGATCTACTAAAATTCTATAAATTTTCAGCTTTTGTATGGAGATTATTTGCTTATTAGACAACTTGATATTGAGAGAAAATGCTAAGCACACTGGAGATAAGTGCAGCAAGTTAATGAATGTCTGATCACAACTAGAGTACATACATTCCTGCAGGAGTGTCAGTCTGGGAATTTATTGACTATAACATATGTAAACTGTTTGATAAAATGAATTTATAACAAAACCAGTAAAGGGAAAACAACTTAATTTTTACCACTTCCATTGCAGGGCACCTCTGTTTTGGTGGTGGGTGCACGGGATGGTGATCTTGGGGAGCCCAGGCCCATCACCCTCTCTCTGGAAGGAGATGATGCTGGCTACTTCAGCCTGGAGGATGTGAAGACCCATGAGGACAGCTCCCTCTCTGCCACTCTTGTCACCTCCAATGTTACTCTTAACAGGGAGAACCCACTCATCCTCAACAATGGAGGCCTCTACACATTCAGCATTAGGGTGAGTTGTCACCTGTTATGTTCAGCTCAGAGACAGCTGAAGGAATGCCTGTTAATTATGTCTTAGTTTGCAGTTATCTACTTTATATAATTTTTCATCTTATTTAATTAATTGATTAATTAATTTATATATTCATTTATTTTCTCATTAAGGTATTGGGGGTCCAAATAGGATTTTAAGAGGAAGTTTTATCATTTGCTGCCATTGCTTACTAGCCATTATATTGTGACTTGCATTGTACTGGGATAGCCACTGATAATTTTTGTGGCTTTTAGCTTTTATACCTTGCATTCCTTTTATACCTTGTATTCCTCTGTCTATTGCAGAAATTACTTATAGACAACTATGACTATTTTGTGTTCACAGTATCTTTTTCAAATTTTTGAAACTGTATGCCTTAATGGGTGACAGGCACAGGAGGAAGGGGCCCAGGCTGCTGTATCCCAGGTGACAGTGGTGGTGACAGATGTGGATGACCAGAAACCAGTATTCTCACAGGAATCCATTGCTGTGCAAGTCCCAGAGGACATTGGTAAGTGTCTTGAATCTCGAGATTTGTTGATGATGCTGACAGACAAATGAGTGCATTGTGTTCTCTTATGTTTCTTCACAACTTCCAGTTATTTGCAATAAATCAGCTATAAGGGTAATGAGGCCTCATTCGTAAAGCATTGTGTAAAACCTTTAGAAACCTTGAAAATTGAAGAATGAGATGAAAAAAATGACAATTTAGAAAATAAACAAGCTTTGTCACATTAAAACAAGTGAACAGGATAAAAAATATGAATGATGTAGGTTACTAAAGGTTTTCCCCTGCAGAGAAAATAAGTCGGTGATCTTGATGATCATCATAATAAAACTGGATGTGTAAAGCAGAACCAGAATAGGTAAAGTACATTGTTACAATTTTATTATCAACTCTATATTAGTGATTTCTATGTCACCTTTCCAGCTAATGGGACACCCTTGCCTGGTCTGAACCTGGTGGTGAGTGATGGTGATGTTGGTGAGAATGCTCGCTTCACCCTGGCACTTGAGGACATCTTTGGGTCACGGGGTGTGTTCTCCATCTTTCCTGAGACTGCTGTAGGGAGGACACCGGTCATCATCAAGGTTGCAGACTCCTCACACCTTGACTATGAGGATCCCAGTGCTTCCAACTTTGTCTTTAAAGGTGAATGAAAAGGTGCAGACCAGTTTAAAATGATCACATTCATGTTAATGCTCAAGTTCCTCCTTTTTTTGACTTGATTTATGGGTTATACCATCAATCTTTAAGGTGGATTTTCTGTGTTAGGAAGTTGAACTCATGTTAAGGGATCCACCATGGTAGGAGTTCCATTTAATTTGTTTATCAGATCCGAATATTGAAATTTTCATGCATTGTAATATTATATGAAGTGATGTTTACTGTTTACCCAAGATCTGTCCAGTGGTATATGAGCATTTCTTAAGTAATGAGTGACTGTTTAATGCATTGCCTTTATACCCCACAGTGGTGGCTAGTGCCAGAGGAGAGCCAGTGTCAGCTGCTGTGGTCAATGTCACTGTTACTGATGCCAATGACAATGCTCCCACATTCCCCAAGTCCTCCTACAGGTTGGTGCCTCCTAAAAATCAGTCCTTTGATGATTTTAGGAGACTAGTTTTTTCTCCATTGATAAAGGTCAGGGATGGACAACATACTGCTGAAAGCCAGACTTGATGGTTGGCTTTGAAATTACTATTTAGTAGAATAAAAGAGCATGAAGAAAGCTGCCTAGACGTGGTAGTCCATCTATCATCCCTATCCAGAAATTTACTTAATGATGTGTACATTTTGAGTTAATTCAGAATACAGTTGATATAATATTGATTTTATGTTGATTATGGGTACATATTCTCATAATACCTTCATCCCCTTGTCCATACCCAAGTCTAAAGTAAGCCTCTCTCCCTCCTCTTCACTTCAGCTTTAGTGTGAGTGAAGGCGTGAAGGGTGGCCATCTTGTCACCTCATTGCTGGCCAATGACTCAGATTCTGGCATATTTGGGGAGATCCGGTAAGGACCTCAGGGTGGCTGAACCATGTGGACCTTGTGTGGCTGAACCATGTGGAGTGCTGACCCTATTTCTTGATGAATTATAGAATACTGAAAATAACTTTTCATATTAGACAGCTTTTTTACAATTTTGAAGTTCGTTCTAGGATGATGTGGATTCCAAATTATTTCAGAATACCCAAATTTAGTTTAAACCAAGAATGTAAGCAGGATTCTCTCTCTCTCTCTCTCTCTCTCTCTCTCTCTCTCTCTCTCTCTCTCTCTCTCTCTCTCTCTCTCTCTCTCTCTCTCTCTCTCTCTCTGTCTCTCTCTCTCTCTCTCTCTCTCTCTCTCTCTCTCTCTCTCTCTCTCTCTCTCTCTCTCTCTCTCTCTCTCTCTCTCTCTCTCTCTCTCTCTCTCTCTCTTTTCCTCTCTCTCCTCCTCTGTCTCTTGGATTGTATATGAAACTTCTTTTCTGAATACAGATATAGCCTGAAGGGATTCGGTGCTGAGAAGTTCCGGGTGGATGAAGAAAAGGGTGATATTTATGTGGCAAACTGTGGAGTGGAGACTTGCCTGGACTATGAACGGCAGGCCACCTACTCCCTCACCTACTCAGCTACTGATGGGGGAGGGAAGGTCACCTCCGTCAACATCTTCATTGATGTGGAGGATGAAAATGACAATGCACCTGTTTTCTCAAGAAGAGAATATCGTAGGACTGTGGATGAGGGTGTGGAGGCCTTTGATCCACCTCTGTTTGTCAAGGTCAGGTTAATGGTAACTTATCTGTTTGATGATGACAGGGAAGGCAAATGTTAAGTCTTTCATTGCTAGAAAATTTATCCAAGAATCAGCTACAAGTTTTTAGACACATTTTTGTTCTACAGTCTTCTAAATAGTTTTGTAGCCTAGAAAAAAACTTGTCTCATTATCTTTTTATGTGTTTGTATCCATGCAAACAAATTTTTATGGTACTCTGAAGTTTGATAAATGATAATTATAGCAATGAAAGAGTTATTGTTGATTGTATGAAATCCAGAATGGTATTTTTGTCTTGAATCTTCCTCTTAAATTGGTGTAGTGTTTCCTCTTCCACTTTCCTGTTCTCTTTCTTTTCCCTCCTCATGAACCCAGCTTTCTCAACAGGCCACTGATGCTGATGGAGAGAGCCAGGGAGGTGGAAAGATCTTCTATTCTCTAGAGGAAGGGAATACACAGGATGAGGCATTTTTTATGGAGCCTGAGAGTGGCGAGCTGACCATCCAGCGGCCCCTCACTCACTTGGACACCCCCACCTCCACTTATACCCTCACTGTCCGTGCCACTGATGCAGGTACCAGTAGTTGTTTTGCTCCTTCCTGTTTTGACTGTCAGTTTTTTCTGCTTTTAGTTTGGTGTGATGGAGAAAATGTGTTGTTCATGTAATGAACAACACATTTGAATATTTTAATTGAATATTCTATCTGGATCTTTCTGCTCTCTAGCCCTTAGATATTTTGTATACACGAACTAGTTGTGATTTGATGTCAGTTGTTACATTTCATGTCAAAACTTCGTCTTAGATTTGACATAAAATATATACATTTTGTCCAATTTCTCAATGTGGATATTTTTTGATGAATCAGTAGTATGTATTGCCTAGTAAACAAACTAATTATATTACTGGGACAATACTTCTATCATGTAGAAATAACAAAGTAGGGATAACTGGGTAACTATTCCTCCCTTCTGCAGGAGAGCCACCTCGCTACTCTGATGTCCGGATCTTCATCACTGTGGGCCGGGACACCAACAGGCCACCAAGGTTCCGCCAGAGAACCTACAAAACAGAGCTGCCTGAGGACGTGCAACCAGGTGATTTCATTCTGTTGTTTCCTTTGTTAGAACATAATCCAAAGTTTTTTTTTTTTTTTTTTTTTGGCCAGTTTAGCTCTTCAGAAAAATTACCTGACAGTTTTAAGAGAATTCTCCAGTATTTTTTTCTCTTTTTTTTTTTCATGCTTGTAATTATTTTCTTTTTGTTTCCATTACTCTGTTTTTGTATTCTTTGTTTTTTGTCATCCTTGTCTTAGCTTAACTTAACTTCTTCACTGTGCCCTCCCATTCACCATATTATCCATTTTTTCCTACAACAGGAACCCTTTTGCTGCAAGTCTCAGCCACTGACCCTGATGGACCTGATGATGGCATCACATTCCTACTGACAGCAGGTGCTCGGGACAACTTCATCATCAACTCCACCACAGGGGAGATCAAGGTGGCACAAGGAGCAAGTCTGGACCGAGATATCAGCCCACAGTTTGATGTGAGTGATGTGAAAGAGGCTCAAGATTTAGTAATGAGACATATTTGTCACCTCTTGCTCAACATCCATTTGTTTCTGATGTTCTGATCTCTAAAATGCCTCTTAGAAAGCATGGTAGTGATATGAAAATACAGCTTAGATAAACTGTTGTTTGTCTAAGATGTAGTTTTGTGGATTGTGTGGCAACTTTTAGAGAGATTTTTGGAAAGTGATAAATCATAATGTTGTCAGGTGGTGGTGGCTGCAGTGGACAGTGGAGCTCAGACCCGTCAGACTTCTACCACAACTCTCACTGTCTCACTTCAGGATGTCAACAACAAGCCTCCTAAGTTTAGTCAGGTAAGTCTTCTGTCTTCCACCAGTTATATCAAAGAATAGTGTGGGAAAGAACAGAAAAGTGCTATAAAGTTAAGTTTGCTTTGTTTTATAGTTTTTCTCATGAAGTTTGTGGAAAATAATGAGAACATGTTATACTACCCCTTTAAAGTTCTGTATTAGCAACTTACTGTATTTGATGGCTTACAAGACGCGTCTTTTTAAAAAAAAAAAGTCTCAGAAAAATGAGCCTGTGTCTTATAAGGCTAAGGTTCAGCTTTGGGGCAGTGGCTAGGTGCAAATCTATGGCAACATCTCATCCCGGAGTGCCTGTCAAGTGACACTGGAGACCATGGAGTGCCATCAGTGGCCCTTAAATCAAACACCAAATATCTTTGCATACATAAACAAAGTGATGATCGCTTCTACACCACAAAAACAACTCTTCTTTACAATGTAACAATGTATAACAGGTCTTACTCACCAGTAATTCACATAAAATAACACCTTACCAGTAATTCACATAAAATAACACCAATCAGGAAGAAATTAAGTGATGTTGCTTACATGGTCAGTTACATACCAAACCTGGGAACACATGTAAGATTTACTGCATTTCTTAGTATAATGCCATTATTCCTTGAAGTATGACATGAATAGAACAAATTTATTTTCACAGATTTGAATTTGAATGAAAAGAAATACAATCATACTAAATTTCATGATGAATAGAACAAATTTATTTTCACAGTTTCTCTTGTTTTTAGAAATGTACTGAATATTTCAAATAAAAATTTGTTCAAGAGAATAAGGTAAATATTTTCACACATCCTTATGCTTTGAAAATGTACTAAAATATTACAACTAGAATTACATGTAGAATGATCATAAAAGAATATGATGTACAAACTTTATTACCCCTCTGGGCTCTGACAGTGTCAATGCCTACACCATATTTGTTTACATCTCACAGCAGGATTGGTCTAAGGATCAGTGTTGGTAGGTCCTAGCAAATATTAGCGTCTTTGAATGTAAAATATTGGGATCAAACAAGGATCTGAATACATATGAGAGGGCTTCAAATGTCAGGTGAAACCTTTCACTTCATATTCAGAGCTTAAATTTGCTTATTGCCCCCCCCCCCTTTGCCTACCCAAACTGAGGTGCATCTTATAAGCTATCAAATACAGTATCTTTGTGAATTTTATGTGTCAAGGTTTTCCATCATCATCATCACCACCTTCATCTTAACTGTATTTCTGATTAAAAAAGTAAGGTGTTCAGGCTTAAAAAAAAAAAAAAAAGAATAACCAGAAAGGAAAGGAAAAGTTAGTCTTCATATTTCTTTAGGAGGATTTAAACTTCAGCAGCAGAATGTAAGAGACAGATAGAACAAAAGAAAAATAAATAAATAAATAAAATAATCAGACATCATATTTTTGCAAAGGGCTCAAATTTAAGAACCAGAATGCAGCTACCAAATAAAACATGGAAACTCAACCTTCACATTTCTGCCTCTGTTCAATAACCACATCATGCTTCTTTCAATACACCAGGACTCCTATGTGCAGTATGTGAGTGAGCGTCTGCCAGCTGGGGAGGAGGTAGTGAAGGTGAGAGCCACTGACCCTGACCAAGACGCCCTCCTACAGTACACCATCAGAGAACCAGTACTTGCACGGGACAAAACTGGGGTGGCTCTTACTCCTTCTTCCCCCTACAATTATCTGGGGGCGTTCAGGTATGGAGGGTACAGGGATGATGTTATTGTGGGGGGACTAGCTGTGGTGAGAATATGTGTAGTTAGTGTATTCTACTTTTCACTTTGCTCCTCTCTCTCTCTCTCTCTCTCTCTCTCTCTCTCTCTCTCTCTCTCTCTCTCTCTCTCTCTCTCTCTCTCTCTCTCTCTCTCTCTCTCTCTCTCTCTCTCTCTCTCTCTCTCTCTCTCTCTCTCTCTCTCTCTCTCTCTCTCTCTCTCTCTCTCTCTCTCTCTCTCTCTCTCTCTCTCTCTCTCTCTCTCTCTCTCTCTCTCTCCTTGTTACTTTCATGTGGCATATGGTTGAATATTGATGTTCTCTCCTTTGATCAAACTTGCATTTCCATTCCCTCTTTGTATCTTGCAGAATTAATGAGACATCCGGTGTAGTGGCAGTGTCTGGGCCACTGAATCACAATGAGGCAGCTGTCATTATCCTCCCTATTGCTGTTGAAGACAAAAATGCCTCTGCTGGTTTCCCCAACCAGACTGATTTGAGTAAGTACACTGCAAGGTCTGCTTTTTTTCCTACCATTTTTATATTTATTTTATTTTATTTTTTCTATTTATTTTTGTAATTATGAACAATGTGTCTTAAAATAAGTAACATGAGGCTCCTGAAAGTTTAAGTTTTTATTTTCCAGTTTTCTAATTTCATAAAACTAAAATCATCATAAAATAGGTATTAGTGGATGTTTTCTTCAAGAATGTAAGAAAAAAAGAAGGAAAAAGTATTATATATATATATATATATATATATATATATATATATATATATATATATATATATATATATATATATATATATATATATATATATATATATATATATATATATATATACACACACACACACACACACACACACACACACACACACACACACACACACACACACACATAGTGGAACCTCAGTTCTCGAACTTAATTCATTCTTGAATGCTGTTCAGAATCTTAAATGTTTGAAAACTGAAGCTATTTTTCTCATTAGAATCATTGTAAAATGGATTAATCTATTTTCAGACACCCTTCCACCCTGTCTTAGCTTCTTATAACAGACCCTCCCACTGCTAAGATGGCTGCTTCACAACATCTCCAGCTCAGATATTATTTAACCAGAAAAGGATGTACTGAATGAACTTAGTGACACAGAACTCATCAGAAGATATAGTTTAGACAGTGCACGTATTCTCTTTGTCACTGATCTAGTGAAGGAAGCCTTACAGAGTGACACAGAGAGGAGTAACCCACTTACCACCAAAATGAAAGTGATCATAAAACTTAGACATCTTGCTGCTGGGAAAAGCTACTAGGAAAATGCAGTTGTGCAGTAGTGATGGCACTGGGGGTCTTCTAGAGAGCCACCTGTGGGATTATTCCTGAGTGCAGAAAACTGTTTGTTTACATCAAGGTTCTTCAACGGGATCACATTTACCCTATTTCAAAGATTGGATTACTGCCTTATATTCCGTGTCTCTCCTCTAAATATGTAAAAACAAAGGTAAAGGTAAAAGGAAGTGCCGTAAACAACATTTACTCTGGCATGGAATAAAACAAAATATTATCCATGTTGCAGCTGAAGTAACACTATACATCCAGGCATTTAGTGACAAGAACCCAATCTTTGCCCCACCTTGGACCCCCTCACGGCCCCAGCTGCAGGTGAAGGTGAAGGAGGAGCAAGAGCAGGGCACTAAGGTCTTCTCTGTCATGGCCAAGGATCCCATCTCAGGTAAGCTTGCAAAACTTATATAACTTACTGTATAAAGTAGTGAAAGCAAATAGTGTACATCATTTACCGGAAAAGTCGATAAATGTAATTAATTTAATTAATAAAAGTGAGCTCATTTGTGAATGTGTTTCAGGGCAACCAGTGAGGAGGTACGAGAAGGTGGCAGGATCGGACCCTGACAACATGTTCTCTGTAGGCGCCATCACTGGTGAGGTGTCCCTTAATTCCCGTCTGGATTATGAAGCTTCAGAAACTAAGGTGAGAGAGAGAGAGAGAGAGAGAAATATCTTCACATTGTGAACGTGATAAAACTGAAAAAGAAATACAAAATTACAGAATGTGGGGAAGTCATGTATATATGAGTTAAAGGAGAATATATTTATAAGAACATTCTGTAGAAAAGTGTAAAATTAGCCATATGTTTCAGCATTTCATAAGATTCTCTAAAGTTGTGACATTTAATTTCTTTTGCATTTAGTAAAATGTAGTATATCTTTCATATATTACTCATTGCTTTGAAAGTGCCAAGTTGCATAGAAAAGAAAGAAGATAGATAACTTTGTGAAAGTATGCCTTCAGTGACCAGGCCTTATCCATCTGTCTTTGTCACCCCACAGACAGCTTCACTGCAGGTGCTTGCCATTGCTGGGGACCGCTCCAGCCAGGCCTCTATTATTGTCAACATTGAGGATGTGAATGACAACAGCCCCATCTTCACTGAGAATGTAAGAGCAGATTGGAAATGAGGTTCATCTGTAGAGGAGGATAGTAATAGCAGAACATTCTTTTCATATTGCAGTTACCATCCTTTGCATTCAAGTGAAGTAAATTAAAATAAATAATTTTGGATAAAGAATGTAAAGTAACTTCTGTCCCCAGTAAGAAGAGATTTTATAACAAAAATAGTATTTACATACACAGATTCCACCACCAGTTGCCTTGCAAAACATGTCAAATCTTCCTGAAGTTCTCAACAAGATGAAACACCAACACAGCAACACAAAAAGAACGACCCGTCACCTCAACATCCTTTCCCGCAGGAGTACCACACACGCCTGGCTGAGGATGCACGTTTCCCTAAGTCAGTGTTGACAGTGTCAGCAACAGATGCTGACACTGGGGTGCGAGGGGAAGTGAGATATTCTCTTGGAGGGGAAGGCGCTCTACTTTTTATCATTAATGAGACCACAGGAGAGGTAAGGACATGGCTTGTTCCTCATTATGCTTAATAAAGAGAGATGTCCTTGATTAATCTTTTCCTGTTATTGTCAATCCATGTAGTGTGTCAACATATTACATCAAAGAAACAAGCTGAAACAAGGTGTCTACATAAACACATTCACTCTCGCAATTATACTTCCTTGTAGTATCTTAGTGTTTATTATAATAAAGATAAAGATTTGAGGTCTTTTGCCATAGAGATCTTGTTTAAATACCAAAGAACTGAGATTGGTAAAAATGATAGATTCCTTGAAGGACAGGTAAAAACTATTTGTCTGAGTTATTCTCAACAAATACCAAACTGGATACTGTGATATTGTAGTGAGAGTGTTACCTCTATTTCTTCTTGCTATGTTTTGTATTGCCAGATTGTTGTTGCTCGGGGAGCCCAACTGGACCGAGAGGCCTCACCAACCATCACTTTAGAGGTGACTGCTTATGACACACCTGAGGGAGGCATCACTCAGCGCAAGACTACTGTCATTGTGAGTACTGAGTAGCCAGGAACACATTTGGAGAAAGAGGGAGAATTAACATAAACATGAAATTAATGAAAGAAAACTATATTAACATTGTTGACAGAAGTGACACTGGTGCATGATAATAAAGAACACAACTAACAGAAGTCAATGGTACAGGTGGAGGTGGAATTGGTGGATGTGAATGATGAGGTGCCAGTATGGAGTGAGAGCCATTACACAGCAGTGGTGGCAGAGAATACAGCAGTGGGCAGCCCTGTGACCCAAGTCCTTGCTACAGACCCAGACTTGGGACTGAATGGGCTTGTGCGGTACCAGCTGCCAGAGCCACAGGGTGAAGTGGAAGGTGAGATGACAGTGCACACAGCAGGAGGCTTAATATGTTTGACAGGCACATGTTACAGAACCTTTCTTGAATACCTTATTAATTTTCTAGATGTCTTTTCTTCATGCCAGGATTTTTTTTTTAAGAACTTTTCAGGATTTTTTCCTAGAAAAATTCATATACTGTATTTTGTGGCACAGAAGACACTGCATCATCAAAGACGCATCCTGTTTTTGGAAGGAGATTTCTAGGAAAGAAAGACAGACAAGCAAAATTGTGGCCTGATATACAATCATTCACTCAAAAGCACACTCACTATTCGTTATCTTCATTCAATAATGCTCATCAGCCTATATTTTCACTAAAGGTCACTTGCTGTAAACATTTATAGAATATAAAAAATTGTAAATTTGGCGAGTGAGAAACAATGAGTGGTGTACATCTGGTCTAGCAGCCTGGTGTTGCTAGGGAAAGCTAATGCAGTGCTGCTACTAGTTGATCATAACAATAAGTTCAGGTAAATATGTGCAACTTTCATTGTTTAAGAAAGGTTTTATTTCCACTAAAAAGATTTAAAAAGTAAAAAAAAAAAAAAAACAACCGTAGATCTGGTTATTTTCTGAGGGTCTTTTCCAGGTAAAAAAGTGAGTCTTCTATGCTGCAAAATATGGTAAGCTTTGAGAACACTACATACATAGATGTTTATTGAATAATTCTTTATTCTCACTTGTATTTCTATCAGGACTGTTTTCTCTGGACTCTGAGACTGGTGTGCTGCAAGTGAAGGCTCCTTTGAATGGCAAGGGCCGCACAGAACACTATGAGGTGACAGTACGTGCTGTGGACCAGGGCACACCCCAGCAGTACTCTGAGGCCATCATCCACCTTCTCATTGGTGATGTGTCCACCAATGACGGTGTCCCAACCTTCAAACGGCCAGCACCCAATGAGGGTGCCAGCATCATGGAGGTGAGGGAGGGGAGAGTGACTAGTTGTTGGTAATGATTGAATACCTTGAGTATCTTTATTAATTGCCTTCATTTATTAAGGCATTTCCTTCAAAGTATAGCTCACGAAAGGAAAGTTTTTTGGTGTCATTGGTTCCTTTTATGATTTCTTTCAAAAATTCCTCTATGCTGCATTACTTCCTACCTTACACCTGAGTCATTATTCTACACTCCCATCCAAACTCCTCTAAACACACCTTGTTGACTTTCTTAATTACTTGCATTTCACTGTAGTGAGTTTGTACATTATGGTGGAATGCAGTGAGAAGGATGGTGTATTTTGTTTATAATAAGCTGATGATGCTCATGAGCTCAAAGACATTAGATAGTGAACTTTAACCAATGGCTCATACTCAGAACTCCAAGATCGGGACAGCAGTATTCCAGGTGGAGGCTGAGGACCCAGATGACCCCAGCACTCCTAATGGCAAGATTGTCTACTCCTTCCTTGATGATGGCAGTGACAGCAGCATCTTTGAAATAGGTCTGTCTCACATTAGGAAAAGGGGCATATTTGCAGTTGTAATTTCAATCCTTTTATGGTGACTTACCATTACTTTCAGCATTTTACTACAATGTGACTTTTATATTCTTAATGTTCATAATATAACAGGCTCTAAGTCTGTCATGTAATTGATCTGATGCTGAGAGATACTCACCAATGTATATTAGCAGTGTGGTACTAATTTTCAGAGGCATTGTATAGTAATCAGAGTATTTCACTTGATTATTACAGTTCAGGTTATTCAAAGTATTTATACTTATTTTAAGATCACATTTGTTAATTCTCACCAAAGGCAGGAGTTAGCAAAAAAAAATCAGCATAGTATTAAGATTCAGAATATTTTGTATCTTGATAAAAGGATGAAATATTAGCTATTTGAAAAAGGATGAAATATATTAGCCTTTGTAAATTGAATATAGCAGTCTTTGCCAGAGAGCAGCAACAACTCACAGCCCTTCACATCTCATACTGTTTGCTGTGGTGTTGCAGATGCTACCACTGGTATGATCCGCACAAGGGCACTGGTGGACAGAGAAGTTCGGGAGCAGTACACAGTGGTGGTGGTGGCACAGGACTTGGGTCGCCCTCCTCAGTTGGCCTCCAGACTCCTCACCATCAACATCACTGATATGGATGATAACCCACCTGTCTTTGTGAGGCTCCCTGTATGTCAACTAACCCAGCCTTGGCATAATCTAGCTTCATATAGCTTGGTGCTCATTAATTGCTCCTAGGAAATACATGTTTAGTGTACTTTATGGCAGGCAGTGTTTGAAGAGCAGCCTTGGTTATTAATTCATAATCATAAAGCTTTAGAAAGCATCACTGGCTTAGGCAGAAAGTATAGGCCAGCAGTGTTTTATCATTAGAGTATTATTAGTGCTTCTGCTGTGGTCTAGGAATTGGATTGGGTGTGGGATAGGGAATGGTCTCATTATGAGGGAGCAGAGGTAAACCAATGTATGCTGTTGAGCTTTGCTGTGGAAGTATGTGGTCAGCTGTGCTATGCCTAAGCTCCTGGGTTGTAATAGGGTTGCTCACAAGACTATCTCTTTCCAACAGGGGCTAATGGGGCAAAAAGTGTGAATGATGCATGTACAAGTGTGTGGTGCTTTGTCTGGGCCAACCTGTGTGGGAATGCTGGCCTAGTATATTGTAATGTGCAGCTAGATAAAACAACATGAAATGAAGAAAGTAAGAACGCTTAAAAAAGAATGGTAATAAACGAGGAGAGAGAGAGCTAGAGTACAAACACCAGATGTACAATTAAGAGTGGCCACTCACTGCCATAAACTTACCATAGGAACCCCTGCACCCAGAGACTCTCATTCCCTGATTAATTTACCCTATTTATATTTGTTCAGTCAGTTTGAGTCTCATGTAGTTTACAGCAGAAGAATTGTCCTTAACATTGAAATAATCAGTATTCATCTAGCCCCCCCTTTGTTTAATCAGTAGAATTTTTAGAAGTAAAGTGTTTTATTCAAGTAAAGACTACACGGAGATCAGTGTGTGGGCGGGTGTCCATATGTGCGTGTCACATCCCAACCTCTCTCCTTGTACCCCCTCCCTGTAGCAGTAGCATTGGAAAGTGGTTGGAGCACTTTCTCACGGGCAGTCACAAGGAAGCAGTTGGAAGGAGCAGACGTACTGAGACATGCTCTGGAGGAGACCAAGGAAGGATACTAGTTACCTGGGTTAGGTGCCTTAAGGGGATAAATGAGTCATTACTAGCTGAATGCCCCAGCCTATTTATATAGAATAGGAGTCTCCATAGTAGTCTGCCAGTAAGGGTAGTTGTGTATTATGCACACTATACCCAGGGAAGTGACTCCTCGGCTGTGCAACGGTGCAGGCCGAGGTTACACAGTGAACAGTGAATGACCCTCTTGTATTGTTGTGGGGATTTGTCTGTAGTAGTTTCTCATACCTTGTGTTAGTAAATTTGTGTCGTAAATGCTACTGATTCAGTTCAGCTGCAGAGAACTTGAGTTTACTGCATAGTAAACTTTACTCCCTCCTCAGGTCCTGACAAGGCCTGCTGTTCAGGAGGCAGTAAATGACACTGCTCGGCTTGAGGCTATAACACTCTGTTGGACAGTGGGAGGACTGTCACAATGGGTGGAAGCCCAACAGGGTATTAGATCTTGACTATATATATGTTATTGTATGTTAACTGTTTTTTCTAGATGTGGTTGTTGATTCTTCCTCAGCTGTGGGTGTTAAGTGTTGTTTAGAGTATTTCCCTTGTCTTTGGGTAGGTAAAACAGACTGGCAACCTCAAATTAGTGTGACTTGGAGTTACGACTGTTGTGAAAAGGGTGCAGGAGTCACAAGGGACCCTGTACACCCATATTTGAGCCCTACACTTAGTCCAAATAGGAGGTGGCTCAGGGAAGCTAGTCCTGGTGCAGCAGCTTGGTGAAGGGGCTGGGAATTGTGGTTGTAACAATATAGATAGATAGATGGATCTTAGATGTGTGAAAAAAAATTTTGAGATATTTCTGAATTTACTATGTTTCTGGTGGTTATCCTTATAGATGTCTTACTTATCATGCCTAGTTTAGCTTCAAAATGATTACTTAGCATCCAGATAAGTAAAATATTCACTGCTCCTGAACTAATTCTAGTTTACTAGAATACAGTCTAAAAATAGGCCTCAGAAGTCATACATTCATATCTGTTATTATTTTCATTCCCTGCATTACATAAAGGATAAGACTTGACCATCATATGTTTTTTCAGGGTGGCAAAGCCCTTGAGGTTGAGGTAGAGGAGGAAGCAGCAATGGGTACGGTGGCTGGATATGTCTCAGCCACAGACAATGACAGTGGGGACAACGCTCTCATTGACTATCGCATTACTGGTGAGTCCTTGTTTGGATGACTCACATAAGGTCTTTAGTCACTTGTTGTATGGTGGTTTGATGTTCATTCTGTTATGCTGTAAACTAACCACAGTTGTTTTATAAGCTACTGCTCATTATTGTTGAATCTCATCCTAATGCCTTGTGTTTATATGTGTTGTTTCTCAGATGGCAATGATGGAGGGCTTTTTGCCATTAATAGGACAAGTGACAACCGTGGGATGATTTATGTCAATAAGCGTATTGACAGGGAAGAGGTGAGTGGCATGGCATCACACACACACACACACACACACACACACACACACACACACACACACACACACACACACACACACACACACACACACACACACACACTGCCACTGTCAGGTCAATAGCATTTACTCGCTCATTCACTCACTCAATAAATCCAATATATACACTGTTTTAATGTCAAAAATAGCTTTTTTATATTATAATATAATTAAGAAAACTATTCTAACCTGTATTTATAATTTCTTTTAATATTTATTTATTTATTTATTTATTTATTTACTTTATTTATTTGTTCATTTGTTTATTTACTTTTATATATTTAGTTTTCCCAATTTTACCACAAGAGAAAGCTTAGTTATCATTTGCTGATGTGAGCTCTTGTTGTAGGTGGAGGCTTTTTATTTATTCATTTGTTTATTTACTTTTATATATTTAGTTTTCCCAATTTTACCACAAGAGAAAGCTTAGTTGTTATCATTTGCTGATGTGAGCTCTTGTTGTAGGTGGAGGCTGTAACCTTGACTCTTCTGTGTGGGAAGCTGGGCCGCAGGATGCCTACAAGGATGGAATATGATCATGCCAACCCAGCTATGATGCAGGTGAGAATGTCAATATAGAAGACTATTGCCTTTTTCCATATGAAATATTTTATCATACTCCACTATATTTCCATCAAAACTCATATATCATATACATATAACAATACACATATATACATACATATACTAAGGTTGTCTCCTCCAAAAAGGGAGTTTCTTAAATTAACCAGTATTCCTGAATTTCATAAATATCTTCAGTGAAGCAAAGTTTGGGGGAATAAAAGTGTATGATTTAGCAGACATTTTGTCCAGGGGCTGTGATAGTGTTCCAAACCATTCTATTCTTACTCTCTGCATTCATTGTACTCCTTGCTCACTCCTTATCCTGTGCCCTCATTGTATTAATCTCATCATACTGCCACCTTTCCAGTCATACTCATCCCCCTTCTCACCCTCATCTTCAACATTATGGTCACATCACACCCACCTTTCCCCCTTAGGTCCACATTCTAATTCGTGACCTGGATGACAATAAGCCAGCATTCCTGAAGAAGGAGGTAACAACTGGGGTGCGTGTGGATGCAGCTCTTCAGACTGAGGTGCTCAGACTGCGAGCTGAAGACAAGGATCCCACTGCCCTTCCCATTAGGTGAGTATTTGTGAATAGTTTGCATAAATGAAGGAAAGTGAGAGTGGTTTTTAGTTAAGGCACAAAAGTTGTGAAGACTGAAGGTAAAGAACATAACTGTATGCTGAGTACAAGGACCCCACTGTCTTTTCCGTGAGGTCATAGTTGGTGATTAGTTTACATTAGTCAAGGAAAGTGAGGATGACTTTCAACAAGAGATGAAGACATAATAGAAGGAAAAAAGAGAAAAAAGAAAAAGGTGAAAACCATCATAAAGTTTCAATACAAGCCAGTTTATGCCTACCAAATTCTATAGCTTGCTATGTGGGAGCTGCACCTGTGAAAGTTCTTTATGCTAGGTAGCAAAAATCTTGCTTGCCCTTGATTATTAATAAGGTTGAGAGTCAGGAAACAAACTAAAAACTTGTTCTTTCCACATTTCACTCTGACTCTATGTGTGTGAATGAATGTGTGTTTTTACCTAGTTGTATTTACCTAGTTGTGGTTTACGGAAGGGTAGTAATCTCTATATCTATCCAGTTTGGTCATAAAAGCATGGACAGTTATGGCATTGACAACATCTTCACTGAGTTCATTCCATTCGTTCACACTTCTATGAGGAGAAACTATACTTCTTGATGTCTCTTCTACAGTTAACTTTCTTCAGCTTCTTACAGTGTCCCCTTATACTTTGTGTGTCTAAATTTCTAAAACATTTTTTGTCCACATTTTTCATACCATTAATCATTCTATAGAGGTTTATTAAATCTCCTCTCTCTCTCCTATTTTCAAGGGTAGGAATTTCCAACATTTTTAATCTCTCTTCGTAGGTTGACTTGGTCAACTTTGGAACCATCTTAGTGACTGCTCTTTGTATTCTTTCTAATTTTACAATATTCCTCTTTGTATGAGGATACCACACCACTGCTGCATGTTCCAATCTTGATCTTATCATGGAAATCAACAACTTTTTTATCATTCCTTCATCCAAATATGAGAATGCCATTTTTACTCTTTTTAACAAATTCTTCGTCTCCAGTAATTTTATCAGTGTGTCTATCCAGAGTCAAATTTGCAGTAACTGTTACTCCCAAATCCACTTCCTCTTTTGACTTCTTTGACTTCACACCATCCATCTCATAATAATATTGTATTCTTTTCTTACTCTTACCAAACTCCATTACTTTACATTTACTTAAATAGAATTCCATTTACCAAGATTTACTCCATTTATTTATCTTATTTAAACCATCTTGCAGTACCATACAGTCATTTACATTTTCTACCCTTCTCATCAGCTTAGCATCATCCACAAATAAGTTCATATAACTATCTATTTCTTCATTTATGTCATTCACATATATTACAAACATTATCAGTCCCAACACTGACCGCTGTGAGACATAACTGGTGTGTGTGTGTGTGTGTGTGTGTGTGTGTGTGTGTGAAAGGAGGTGGCTTCATGTATTATCTTTCCAACAGTACTTTTGCATAATCTAATAGTGTGTATGTGTATTGTAGTTGTGACTTCTGTTTAATAAATCTCAGTGTTATCTTGTATGTGTGTGTGTGTGTCTGTGTTGCAGATATGGCCTCCACAATATCAGCTTCTCCCATCTTGAGAACACTGTGGAGTTACTGCCTGAGGAGGAGGTGAATGCCACTGGAATCTTCCTGCTAGAGAAGAACACCGGAGTACTGAGGACCAATGCACCACTCACCCGATACACCCATGGCATCTTTACCGCTTTTGTCACTGCTTCATCTTCTCCCAACACTCCCTCAGATGAGCCAGCTGTTTCAAAAGTTATGGTAAGTCTAGTGTGTGTGTGTGTGTGTACTTAGTTGTATTTACCTAGATGTGGTTTACAGGAGGGGAGTAATCTCATAGTATCCTGTCTCTATATCCATCCAGTTTGGTCTTAAAAGCATGGACAGTTACGGCATTGACATCTTCACTGAGTTCATTCTATTTGTTCACGCTTCTATGAGGAAAACTATACTTTTTGATGTCTCTTTTACAGTTAACTTTCTTCAACTTCTTACTGTGTCCCCTTGTACTCTGTGTGTCTAAATTTCTAAAACATTCTTTGTCCACATTTTCCATACCATTTATCATTCTATAGATGTTTATTAAATCCCTTCTCTCTCTCTCCTATTTTCAAGGGTAGGAATTTCCAACATTCTTAATCTCTCTTCATAGGTTGACTTACTCAACTCCAGAATCAGCTTAGTGACTGCTCTTTGTACTCTTCTAATTTTATAATATTCCCTTTTATATGAGGAGACCAAACCACTGCTGCATATTCCAATCTTGGTCTTGTCATGGAAATCAACAACTTTTTTATCAATCCTTCAGCTAAATATGAGAATGCCATTCTTATTCTTTTTAACAAATTCATCATCTCTCCAGTAATTTTATCAATGTCTGTCCAGAGTCAAATTTTCAGTAACTGTTACTCCCAAATCCACTTTCTCTTTTGATTTCTTTAACTTCACACCATCCATCTCATAATGATATTGTATTCTTTTCTTACTCTTACCAAACTCCATTACTTTACATTTACTTAAATTGAATTCCATTTGCCAAGATTTGCTCCATCTATTTATCTTATTTGAATCATATTGCAGTACCATACAGTCATTTATATTTTCTACCCTTCTCATCAGCTTAGCATCATCCGCAAATATGTTCATATAACTGTCTATTTCTTCATTTATGTCATTCATATATATTACAAACATTATCAGTCCCAACACTAATCTCTGTGGGCATCACTAGTTACTTTCAACCAAAATAAATTTCGGTCTTGTATTACTGTTCTGATCTCTCTATCATCCAGATAATCCTCCATCCACTCCAGCAGTCTTCCTCCAATTTTTCCATAATTTTTTTATCTTCCATAACAGTGTGGTACTTTGTCAAATGCTTTCTTCAGGTCTAAGTAGACACCATCCACCTATCCATCTCCCTCCTGCACAATATTGACTATCCTTGAATAAAAGGACAATAAGTTCATGGAACATGATCTTCCCCTCCTAAATCCAAATTGACAATTTACCAAAACTTTATCTCTTTCTAAGTGTTCCATCCATCTTTCCTTTATTGTTCTTTCACACAATTTTTGTACAACACTAATCAAGGACACCAGTCTATAATTTAGTGGGTTTTCCTTATTTCCTCCCTTGTATATTGGTGTAATATTTGCTCTCTTCCAATCTTTTGGTACTCTTCCCTGTGACAGTGATGTCACCACTAGACTGAATTTTTTCAGCTAGTTGTTCTCTACATTCTTTCAATATCCAGTTTGATACTCCATCTGGACCAGATGCTTTATTTACATAAAGTTCTTCCATCATCTTAAGTATTTCTTCATAACTGACTGGGACTGTACTTAGTATATTCCTCACCAACTTATCCCTACCAGCATCAAACTTCCCTTCCACACTAAATACCAACCTGAAACTATTGTTCATAACCTCTGCCATGTCCTTTGCATCCTCATGTGTGTGTTTATGTGTGTGTGTGTGTGTGTGTGTGTGTGTGTGTGTGTGTGTGTGTGTGTGTGTGTGTGTACTTTTCTCTGGTGCAGCTATATAGGAAAGTGCATGCAGCCTCTTGAAGCCTGGCTTTTTGTGGTCTGTCCCCAGATCTATGTGCTTCGTGACTCTGACTTGATGCGCTTTGTGTTCCGCCTGACACCTGGAGAGGTGAGGCGTCGTCTGGAGACCTTCAGTCGGGAGCTGGAGGGTGTGCTTCCTGTGGCCGCCTCACTCAACATCTATGAAACAAATTATTACTCAGAAGCTGATGGTGCCATTGACTTCACCAGCACTGGGTGAGGATGGACTGGATTTCATTAAGTTTATAAATTTGTGATTTAATAGAAAATATCTGTAGACCAAACCTGCATCAAGGTTGAGGATTCTGAAGTTATCTTTCTTATTTGTTTATAAGGAAATGGATGTACCATGTTTGCCAGTGCATTAGATGCACTTTTTTTCTTGAAAAGTATCTGATAATTACTGCACATCTCATGTGGCTGTAGTACAGATGCCTAGGCCTGTAAACCTGTGTCTATAAGTATGGAGTTGAAGCAGTAGTACACTAAACATAAATATTATTACTGATAATAAAATCTCTCTCTCTCTCTCTCTCTCTCTCTCTCTCTCTCTCTCTCTCTCTCTCTCTCTCTCTCTCTCTCTCTCTCTCTCTCTCTCTCTCTCTCTCTCTCTCTCTCTCTCTCTCTCTCTCTCTCTCTCTCTCTCTCTCTCTCTCTCTCTCTCTTTTATTTAAACAAAAAACTTACATATTTAAACAAAAAACTTACATCAGGCTTAAAACAACACGTTTTTTATGCTGTTATTTGAAAAGCCTATACTTAAATATAAAGAAGAAAATATACACAAAAGCGAACTCATCCTACTATATATACACATGATTAACACAGCACTAGTGTGGGAGTTTGTGTTTTACGCCACCTGTGTGCAGCCACTTTTACTTGCTGGAGTGTCATTGTCTGTGTATCACTCGTGGCTGCCGTAAACACATTCCACAATCTGGAGGTTCTGGCTGTGTAAGAGCACTGATGTTGCCTCGAGTAAGATCGAGGCACGTGCACCAGCATGTTACCGGAAGTGGTGGTCCTGGACTCCCTCTGGACAGCTCGTGGTGGGAGCCTTAGCGAGCTGAGATGAGGGACCTCCAGAACCCGGGCCTTGTGCTGGACCACCAGTGCCGACACATCCCGCCGATGCTCCAGCAATGTGACTCCGGTCTGCTCCTCCTGCTGCTGCTGCTGCTGCTGTCCATTCATCCCCACCAAGCGTAGGGCACGTCGTTGCACAGCATCCAGTCTCTGCAAGTGGGTGGGGGCACTTGACATCCAGGACAAGGCACTGTACTCCATACAAGGCAGTATCTGAGCCTTGTACAGTGTGAGGATGTCCCAGGAGTCGAGGTTTCCCGACATCTGACGCAGTGCAGAGACTCGCTGGGAGGCCTGGTGGGCAACAGCAGCAACATGGCGGTCAAAGCGCAGGCCACAGTCCACTGTCACTCCCAGCAACTTGACGTGTTCCTGGAGGGGAAGTGTCTGGTCTCCAAACCTCAGACAGCCTGAGACAGCTGGGGAGGCAGCTGGGGACTGTGAGATGATCATGGCCTGCGTCTTTTCTGGAGCGAAGCTGACTTGCCACGCCTCTCCCCACTCCATCACCAGCCTGAGCTGCTTGTTCAGCTCTCTAACGGCTCGCTGACTGTCGGAGCGGCGGTAGGAGCGGGAGAGACTGCAGTCGTCGGCGTATGCAAGCAGAGTCAGTATTTGCCGCAGGAGGTCATCGATGTGTATGTTCCACAAGATCGGGCCCAACACTGAACCCTGTGGAACTGAGGCCTGTATAGGTAACGGCTGGGATGCCTGTCCATTGATGACTACCCAGAGGGTTCTTCCCTGGAGGTAGCCCTGGAGCAGTGCAAGGAGGTTGCTCTGGATACCCTTGGCGCAAAGCTTTTTTACAAGCCCCGCGTGCCAGACCCTATCAAAGGCCCCAACAATGTCCAGGGCCACCACAAGAGTATCCAGACCTTCGTCCAGGACATCCTGCCAGCCTTGGGAGAGGAGGGTGAGGAGGTCCGCTGTTGAGCGGCCAGGCCAGAAGCCGAACTGCCTGTCTGAGAGGAGGCGGTGCTCACTCAGGTGATGACAGATGACACCTGCCACTACCTGCTCCAGCAACTTGCCCACCACGGAGAGCAGCGAGATGGGTCTGTAGTTGCTGGGCTCAGACTGAGTTCCTGTGGGCTGGTACCACTCGCGCCTCCTTCCATATATAGGGCCACCCGTACTCCATTAGGCAGGCCCTGAAGACACTGGTGAAAGGACCTGACAGCTCACTGGCACAGCGTTTGAGGAGCCGTGGGCTGATGTCGTCTGGGCCGGTGTCTTTGTTCTCCTCTACTTCCCTCATTAGCCGCTCCACCTGTCCACGTGTCACCTGAACATCGGCGACGGTGTGGTCTGTTTCCTGAGGGAGGTGAGGTGGACGTCTACCCGGATCAGTGACTGACATCTCTGCAAAAAACTCAGCGAGTAGAGAAGCCTTGTCCTCACTGCTGGTGGCTGTTGTCCTGTCCAACCTTGTTAGTGGAGGAACAGTGTCGTGGTGGCCTGTTCCTTGCTGCTCCTTGACAAGCCTCCACCAGGTCTTGTGGCCAACCCCTGAGCCACAGAGCTTTCACCTCATGTCCTCTCACTGCTGCCGTCTCGCCCACCTGCAGGTAGCTTTCACCCGTCTACACGCCACACGATGTTGGGCCCAGTTGTAGCGTGTTGGACGACGTTTGTACCTCATCCACGCTTCGTGTTTAGCCTCAGTGGCTGCTCGGCATCGGTAATCAAACCAAGCAGGGTCACCAGGCCTAACAAGGTACCTTCTGCTGGGGACGTGTTGCTGCCTATCAGTAGGGCGTCGCAGTCCAAGCAAATGATGTTGTGTCTCAGGGATGCCCAGTCAGACTGTTCCCACAGCCAGATAGTGCGCGGGGCGGTGGCCTTGACGCGTGCCAGCACAGCGTGGTGGTCAGAGGTGCCCATCATCCCCAGTTGATGGCAGACGATGCTGGAGTCAGGGAGATCTGTTAGCACAGGGTCCAGCGACCCTCCCCTCTCATGTGTAGGGAAGGACACATGGTTCGTCAGACCCTGCACCATCAGGAGGCTGTTAAAGGCAACCTGCTCCAGGGTGAAGTTTAGATCCCCCAGAATCATGATGTGGGAACACTTGTGCTGCTGTAGCATAGTGTCCAGTTCCTCCGTCAGGAAATCCAGCGCTGAACATCCTTGCCTTGGGGGGACGGTACATGACACACAGGAGGAGTCCTGTGCTGTCATTTATCACCACTCTGAAGAACAGCGCCTCCATTCCTTCAGGCAGCATGATGTCAATTTTTTGAGTTTGGAGGCCGTGTTTGAAGCAGGCAGCCATGCCTCCACCCACTCTATGCTCATGGTCCTTCCTCACCCACTTTGTGTAGCCCGGGATGTTGCCAAAGGTCGGCTCCACTGAGCCACGTTTCCGTGACAGCAACAATGTCCGCGTTGTGTCAGAGGACAAAGTTGTGGGTGAGGTCACCAAGGTTGGTGCAAAGATCCCTCATGTTGGCCAACACAACAGTCAGGTGTTGGCTGAGGTGGCCAGTCTTTTGTTTTTCCTTGGCGCTGGTTTGACTTAGGACTACCTTGGCAGGGGGAGGCAAATTACTGCCTTCCCTGCCACATGAGTGGGATCCAGTCGTGGTGTTGCCTGGGTTGTGGTTGCCATGATGGTGGGCAGGGGTGGAGAGGGGAGTCTCGAAAAGGCAGCTGAGGGTGAGGATTTAACTCTTCTCCATCCTTCTGTCAGGACCCTTCTGAGAATCGTTTCCTGCCTTATATCAGCAGTGCGGCTATAACACACCTCGGATGTGTGTCCGAGGTGGGAGCAGTAGTCGCAGTGTGGTCTGTCTCCACCTCTGATGCCCCTTTGGGATCTAAGATGATGTGGGTTGGGCTCGGGTGCAGGAGAGTTGGGTCGCGCACCTGGTGTGGCAGAGTGGGGTCCTAATCGCTGCTGACCTCGTTTCTTCCTCCTCTTGTTGCTGCTGGTCCTGTTGTTATTGTTGTTTCTGCCATTGTTGTTGTTGCTGATACTGCTCCTGTTGTTACTGCCGTTGCTGCTGCTGCTGCTCCTGTTGTTGTTGTTGTTGTTGGTGGTGGTGGTGGTGGTGGTGGTGGTGGTGTTGGTGGCGTTGGCGGCGGAGTCAGTGTCATTGTCGGCGGGTGCTGATGCTGCTGCGGCAACTGTGGTGGTGGTGGTGGTGGCAGCAGCGGTAGCTCTATTTGTGGTGGGGTCTGCTTCTACTGCCGCGTGTCTAAGAGGTCTGGGCTTCCCTGATCTCCACCACTGCCTCCAGCGGTCTGAGGAAGCACACGCGTTTTCCCAAGTTCTGGCGATTGAGAGAGGGGTGGCTGTTGTTGCCACAGAGCAGGTGGCAGCCTTCTCATTCTCCCTCACACCAGTAAGAGCGTCTATAAGCCCTAATAGTTCCATCAATTGTGCCTTTTTGTTAATTATCCAGTCTCTGTAGACGGAGGGACTGAATCACATTTCTATCTTTCATTACCTGTTTTTGTGGCTGGATAACAGTGGTGACGAGCTCGTCTTTCTCCAGCTGCAACAGGTGTTGCCTCGCGTCATCATCCACCCCATCATGTAGAGGTGTGGATGGAAGGTCCACTCCAGGGTTTTCACTAATGTAGACCACTTCATCCGCTAAATTGGCTTTGTGACGTAGCTGCTGAGTGTCCTTACAAGTGTAGGTCTCTCTGTCACCTAGGCAAGCTGTGTGGCACATGTTAGGACATTCGTTACTGCCCTCACAACTCACGTAGGGGGCTGATTTGGTAGCCGCCCTACCACACATGGCGCACCATCGCTGAGGACAATATCCCGGGAGATCACACCTCTTGATGAACCTGTGTTATGCCATTTCACGTAGAGATGGAGATAAAAAACAGTGATTTGCGTTACTGAAGAACTGATTTGAATGTGCAGAGCACACTGAAAACACATGCGTCCTCGCCGGCGGTGACCTGACCTCTCCCACGGTGGTGACCTGACCTCTCTCTCTCTCTCTCTCTCTCTCTCTCTCTCTCTCTCTCTCTCTCTCTCTCTCTCTCTCTCTCTCTCTCTCTCTCTCTCTCTCTCTCTCTCTCTCTCTCTCTCTCTCTCTCTCTCTCTCTCTCTCTCTCTCTCTCTCTCTCTCTCTCATCTGTCTTCGTTACTCCATTTTTCAGTCTATGTAATTACATGTTACCTGGAGGCGTGACAGATAATCTTTCTTAATGTTGCACAGGGATTCACCATGATGATTTAATTAGTGTATTTTAAGCATGTATAATTAGTTACATGGAACATGATGACGTTATCTCTCTTGATGTTGGGGAAGGATTTGCTGTGATTTGCACTGCCTCACCGCATTCCACAGTTGTTTGCACAGCGATTGCGTGTGAGTGCGTTGAGTGTTAAAAGACTGAGGGAATTGTTTGTCTTGGTCTCAGCCAGTGCACAGGGAATGTTTTCTACAAGCAACAGTTCCTTCGATGCTTTCCTCCAACACTGCTTTGTTTAATTAAGGAAAGGAATCATTATCTTCTTGAATCGAAATGTTAACTACTGGTTTACTAAAATAGCTGATGATTGAATGATTGTATAAGAAATACCCATTCTATGAAAATTCTCTCTCTCTCTCTCTCTCTCTCTCTCTCTCTCTCTCTCTCTCTCTCTCTCTCTCTCTCTCTCTCTCCTCCTCCTCCTCCTCCTCCTCCTCCTCCTCCTCCTCCTCCTCCTCCTCCTCCTCCTCCTCCTCCTCCTCCTCCTCCTCCTCCTCCTCCTCCTCCTCCTCCTCCTCTCGTAAATTAACATTAGGTCTCGTCTATCGTCCTTCAGCCCAGTCACCCGCTACAGACGAAAAACTTTATGACCGTATTCCGGACATTTGCTGCGTTAATAATTGCATAATTATGGGGGACTTTAATCTTCCAGTCACGAGGTGGGATGAACCACTGACGGCTCACGCAGGCTGGCATCTCTACCGGTATATCCTTGAAAGCTCCCTCCACCATCACGTCATGCATCCGAGGAGAGGTAACAATATCCTAGATATTGTCTTAACAACCGGTGAGGAGTCAGTAAAAGACGTAAAAATTGGACCAGAACTGAGTTCCAGCGATCATCGTAGCTTGCTTTTCACCATAAATTTTGACAAAGCTAAAGTAAGCGAAAGTATAGAAAAAGTGCCAGACGATCGGCGTGCTAACTTTGAGAGACCGCATGCAGCTTGCATCCATAGATTGGAATGAACTGCTGGGAACACCAGACATAAACAAAGCAAGGGAAGTGTTTACTAAAAAGTTAAATGAAACTGCGATTTTGTGTGTACCACAACGAAACAGACGGAAGGTAAAAAACACCAAACCGAAAAGGTGGAATAATGAAATCAGATGCTGCCTTCTGGCTAAGAAAAATGCGTACCACAAATACATACTAACTCAAAATAATAATGATAAACTAGAGCACGACAGATTGCGTAGAAAAACTAAAAGCTGATCAAATGCAGCAAAAAATCTGTTGAAGCTCAGATCGCGAACTCATGTAAAACGAACCCAAAAGAATTTTACAGCTATGTAGAAACAAAAAGGGTCTTAACATCAACGATTGGTCCACTAATAACAGAAAATGGTAAAAATAAAAAAAAAATAGAAAGCGAAACAGACATGGCGAACACCCTGAACGAGTACTTTTCAACAGTCTTCACGACTGAGGATGTTCACGGCAGTCTGCCGACCCCCACGCCTCCGTCACGAGGCAACACGCTGCCAGACTTCACCATCACAGAAAGTGAAATCCTCTCAGTCACGAAGAGCATGAACGTAAACAAAACACTGGGGCCAGATAAGATATCACCCAGGCTTCTTAAAGAAGCAAGAAATGAACTCGTGAAACCGCTTACAATTTTATTCAATAAAACTTTACTAGCGGGTAAAGTTTCCCACGAATGGAAACTAGCAAATGTCACGCCAATCTTTAAAAAAGGAAATAAATTTCTCCCAGCCAATTACAGGTCGATCAGTCTCACTTCAGTAGTGTGCAAGTTGATGGAAACAATAATCAGAGATAAAATTGTTAAATATTTAGAAGAAAATAAAATCATAAAGGATTCACAACACGGTTTCAGAACCAAGCGTTCCTGCTTAACAAACTTGCTAGACTTCTTTTATGAAGTATTTAACTCGTATGACGAGACAAAAGCTGTTGATGTTATCTACCTTGATTTCCAGAAAGCTTTTGACACTGTTCTCCATAGGAGACTCATCAGTAAAGTAAAAGCTCACGGCATTGCCGGAAACACCCTGAAATGGCTGAGAGACTGGCTCTCTGACAGAAAACAGCGTGTTGTGATAAATGGAAAAGAGTCAGTGGTGAAAGGTAAAGAGCGGCGTTCCTCAAGGCTCTGTATTAGGACCAGTATTCTTCATAATGCACATTAATGATATTGATGAAGGGGTAAATTGCAAAATAAGTAAATTTGCAGACGACACCAAAATAACAAGTAGAGTAACGTCTGTGTCACAATGGCAGGAACTGCAGTGTGACCGCAATAAACTAACAACCTGGGCAGAAAAATGGCAGATGAGATTCAATATAGAAAAATGTAATATTCTACTTATCGGAAGCCACAATGTTCAGGCGAGATATGTAATGAATAACATGCCACTCTCAAGCACCGATAAAGAAAAAGATCTTGGTGTCGTTTTGTCAAACGACCTAAAGCCGAGTCAACACTGCATAGAAACAGTAAACACGGCAAATAAATTAGTAGGATTCATTGGAAGAACCTTTGAATTTAAATCAGAAAAGGTTATCCTTGTCTTATATAACTCACTGGTGCGCCCTCATCTAGAATACTGTGTACAGTTCTGGTCACCATATTACAAAAAAGACATTGAAAAACTAGAAAAGATACAGCGCAGAGTCACAAAGATGATTCCAAGATTGCGCAATAAGCCGTACGAGGAACGACTGGAAGAACTAAACCTATTTAGTTTAACAAAGCGCAGGATAAGAGGAGACCTAATTGAAGTGTTCAAAATTTTCAAAGGATATAGTAACATTGATGCACATAGATATTTTACCATTGGTCATTCTAACCTAACAAGAAATAATGGATTCAAGATTATACCCAAACGTTTTAAATCCCACGAGGCCAAACATTTTTCTTTAATCGTATAGTAAATATATGGAATAAACTTCCTGCAGAAATTGTGAACAGCAATACTATTGAATCATTCAAAAATAAAATAGACATTTGAAAGCAAATCCCCAACAAGCTCTCTTCTTGTCCGAATAATTACTAACTTCACTAATAAACTTTTATTTTACAGACACCAGTTTTAATATAAATTGTATTAACTTTCAGATAGGCGTATAGAGTTCACCGTAGGGTGAATAGTAGAACTTCCTTTTATCCTTTCCTATGAAAATTCCATGTCAGTTTTTCCATACTGCATGGTACTTTTCCCAACTATTTCCATGCCAGCGCAAGCTGGAGGGAGTGGTGGGTGGGGAGAAGCCTTCTGCTATGCTGTCCTGTCTCTCTTCCCTGCATCTAGTTAGAAGTAGTTACCAAACAGCCTTGCAAGGACCAAAAGGTCCGTTGCTGTTTCGCTTTCCTTTGTATTCCTCCTCCTCCTCCTCCTCCTCTAAAAGAGTTTTAACATCAATAATTGGTCCACTAATAACAAAAAATGGCAAACAAATAGAAAATGAAACATGAGTACTTTCCAACAGTCTTCACGACTGAGGATGTTCAGAGCAGCCTGCCGACCCCTGCACCTCAGTCACAAGGCACCAGGCTGCCAGGCTTCACCATCACAGAAAACGAAATACTCCCAGTTACAAAGAGTATGAACATAAACAAAACACCCGGGCCAGACAAGATATCACCCAGGCTTCTTAAAGAAGCAAGAAATGAGCTTGTGAAACCGCTTACAATTTTATTCAATAAAACTTAACTTGTGGGTAAAGTCCTCCAAGAGTGGAAACTAGCAAAAGTCACACCAATCTTTAAAAAAGGAAATAAATCTCTCCCAGCCAACTACAGGCCAATCAGTCTAACTTCAGTGGTGTGCAAGCTGATGGAAACAACAATCAGATAAGATTGTTGAATATTTAGAAGAAAATAAAATCATAAAAGATTCACAACACAGTTTCAGAACCAAACGTTCATGCTTAACAAACTTGCTAGACTTCTTTTATGAAGTATTTAACTTGTATGATGAGACAAAAGCAGTTCATATTATCTACCTTGGTTTCCAGAAAGCTTTCGACACTGTTCCCCATAAAAGACTCATCAGTAAAGTAAAAGCTCATGGGATAGCCAAAAACACCCTGAAATGGCTGGGGGACTGGCTCTCTGACAGAAAAGAGTGTGTTGTAATAAATGGAAAAGAGTCAGATTGGTATAAGGTAAATAGCAGCATTCTTCAAAGCTCTGTATTAGGACCAATACTTTTTATAATATATGTTAATGATATTGATGAAGGGATCAATTGCAAAATAAGTGAATTTTTAGACAACACCAAAATAACAAGTAAAGCAATGTCAGCATCACAATGGCAGGAATTACAGTGTAATCTCAATAAACTAACAAGCTGAGCAGAAAAATGGCAGTTGAGATTCAGTATAGAAAAGTGTAAGGTTCTACACATTGGAAGTAACATTGTTCAAGCAAGATATGTAATGAATAACATACCACTGTCAAGCGTTGCACAGAAACACTGCACAGAAACAGTAAAGACAACAAATAAATTAATAGGATTCATTGGAAGAACCTTTGAATTTAAGTCAGAAAAGGTTATACTTGTCTTATATAACTCACTGATGCACCCTCATCTAGAATACTGTGTACAGTTCTGATCATCATATTACAAAAAGACATTGAAAAACTAGAAAAGATACAACATAGAGTCACTAAGATGATTCCAAGATTGTGTAATAAGCTGTGTGAGGAACGAGTGGAAGAACTAAACCTATTTAGCTTAACAAAGTGCAGGATAAGTGGAGACCTAATTGAAGTGTTTAAAATTTTTAAAGGACATAGTAAGCTTGATGCAAATAAAAATTTTATCATTGATCATACTAACCTGACAAGAAATAATGGATTCAAGATTATACCCAAATGTTTTAAATCCCTCAAGGCCAAGCATTTTTCTTTAATTGCACAGTAAATATCTGGAGTAAACTTCCTTCAGAAATTGTAAGCAGCAGTTCAGTTGAATCATTAAAAAATAAAATAGACAAATATTTTAAAAAGCTAATCCCCACAAGTGCTCTTCTTGTTCAAATAATTACTAAATTCACTAATATAACTCTTATTTTACAGACACCAGTTTTATTATTAATTGTGTTCATTTTCAGAAAGGCATATAGAGTTCACCATAGGATGAATAGTAGCATTTCCTTTCATCCTTTCCCTATGAAAATTCCATGTCAGTTTTTTCATACTGCATGGTACTTTTCCTAACTATTTCCATCCCAGCCCAAGCTAGGGGGAGTGGTGGGTGGGGAGGAGCCTTCTGTTGTGCTTTCCTGTCTCTCTTCTCTGTAGCTAGTTAGAAGTAGTTACCAAACAGCCTTGCAATAACCAAAAGGTCTATTGCTATTTGGGTTTCCTTTGTATTCCTCCTCCTCCTCCTCCTCCTCCTCCTCCTCCTCCTCTTCTCCTCCTCCTCCTCCTCCTCCTCCTCCTCCTCCTCCTCCTCCTCCTCCTCACACTCACTTTTAGGGATTTTGGTGAAACTTTCATTGTTGCCTTAGACATTGTTGCCTGGTACAAAGCTTTGATTTCCAAACTACCCCCCTACAGTTTCTATCCTTCTCTGTAACTTCATCTTAAGTTTCCTCTCTGACTGTTCTATTGCTGCTGTGGTAGACTGTCATTATTCTCATAAGTCTATTAACAATGGTGTTCCTCAGGGTTTTGTTCTGTCACCCACCCTCTAGTTATTATTTGGCAATGATCTAAACCAAACGTTTCCTATCCACTCCTACACTGATGATACCATCCTGCACTTTTCCATGTTTTATTTGTAGACATCCAACCCTTCAGGAAGTAAACAGCCACAGAATGCCTGACTTCTGATCTCTCCTAAAATTTCTGATTGGGATAGAGCAAATTGAATAATGTTCAATGCCTCAAAAACTCCATTCTTCCATTTATCAGCTTCACACAATCTTCCAAATAACCATCCCCTCTTCAGTGACAACTGTCCTCCTCTTCTACACTGAACATCTTCAGTCTGTCTTTTACTTATAATCTAAACTGGAAACTTCACATCTCATCTATAGTTAAAGCAGCTTCTATGAAGTTAGGCATTCTGTGTCATCTTTGCCAGTTTTTCTCAACCCCCCCTCCCCTCCGACCCCAGCTACTAATTCTTGACATGAGCCTTATCTGTCTATGTATGGAGTTTGCTTCATGCGTATGGTGGGAGGGAGGGGTTTCACTCACACTACTATTTTAGAGAGGGCTTTTCATCTTATCAATTACTTTACTCTAACTGACTGTCTTCAGCATCTTTTTCATCACCACAGTGTTGCAGCTCTTGCTATCTTCTACTAGTATTTTCATGTCAACTGCTCCTCTGATATTGCTAATTGCATGCCTCCCCTCTTTCTGCAGCCTGGCTGCACAAGACTCTCTTCTTTCTCTCATTTCTATTCTGTCCACCTCTCTAATACAAGAATTAACCAGTCATACCTTTCTCTAGTAAACTCTGGAACTCCCTGCCTGCTTCTGTATTTCCTCCTTCCTGTGACTTGAAATCTTTCAAGATGGACGTTTCAAGACACATCGCTTTTTTTTTCTTTTCTCTTTTATTATTATTCTATTGGGAACTGGCATTAAGTGAACCATTCTTTTCATTAAAAATTTTTGTTGCCTTTGGTCAGTGGTCCTCTTAGATAAAACACACACTCACACACACACACACACACACACACTAACTGTAGAAGAGAAATCAAAAAGTATAGTTTTCCTCACAGAAGTGTGAACAAATTGTATGAACTCAGTGAAGACGTTGTCAATGCCGTAACTGTCCATGCTTTTAAGACCAAACTGGATAGATATAGAGATGGGATGCTATGAGATTACTCCCCTCCCATAAACCACAACTTAGTAAATACAACTAGGTAAATACACACGCACACACACACACACACTACAGCTTTTTTTTCAATAACTTTATGATGAAACAATACTTTTTTTTCACAAAACTTCCTTGTAAAATAGGGGTGCATTTGATGCAGAGGTGTGTCTAATACACTGGCAAATAAGTCTTTTTTTTTTTTTTTTTTTTACAATACATTAGCTTTTATGACAAAAAGGCACATAAGATTATCATACTTCTTATTGTAAAATTATAGAGGCTTAGGGTTGTATAGCAGACTAAGAACTTGATGGTGTTTTGTTGAGACAGATCCTGCTTCCAACTGGAGGGAAGAAACCTTCATGACACAAAAACACTCCTTGATGTCTCCCAGAATCCCAAACTAAATCAAGTGTTTGAGAAGTACTCTGTCAGAAAGGTGGAGGTGGGTGTAGACTTGTGGTGTGTGATGTTACATGTCAAATATGGAATTTAAATTGACTCCTCTCTCTTCTACCCTTCCTTCCCTCACTGCCCACTTGTCTTCCACAGAGGTGTGTGCCACGAAAGGAGGCTGGTGGAGCTGACTGGGTGGAGGTATGGGTGATGGTCATAGCTGCCTTCATTGGTGTTGGAGGTGCTGTGGCTGCTTGTGCTGTGTGCTGCCTCTATTCCCATTACCGCCGTAAGGTGAAGCGCCACAATCGCCACATGCGTCTGATTGATTCCCCACCTTCAGTAGGCCCTGTATTGCCTCCAGGGTCCATAGTCATGCTTCCCCCAGGGCCTCCAGGACCTCCAGGACATCCAGGCTCTGTGGCTGTGGCTCCTGCAGGGGCCCCAATGCCCCCTGCCTCCATCCTGAGCTCTGAGCCTCCCAGAGTGTATGAGTGGCAGGAGCGAGGCATTCCCATGGATGCTGCCTCTCACAGAAGTGCCCAGAGGTAATGAAGGCAGTGAATGATCTCCCCATACAGTGGTATGGGTAGAGCTGTTGGACAAATGCAAACTTTTTTCACCTGTTTGCTGTTTGTAATAACTGGGTATCTGGCTAGAGATAACTAAGTAAGCTCAAAATAATCTTGAAATAAGGAGGTGGTATTTAGAACATTTTATAATAAATTAAGTCTGAACCATTCAAATGTGATATGGACTGTCTATCTATATTAAACAGAGTGTATTATGGACTGGAAAGAAGTGGTTGTAGCCTACATATTTATGTACAGCTGCTTAGGGGATGAACAAAAATTTCTTAAAATTTTGTATTCCCAGAGTATTTCAAAAAATTTTTGAAGGCCATATAATTATAATCTATATCCAGTTATGCCCATTCCAAAAGTCACAAATATAAGGAGTCACTTGTTGGTTACAAAGTGCTGGTATAGTTAATATAGGGATAGGTATGTATTTTTTACACAGATGTCAGCAGCTATATGTATGTGTCTTGAATCTTTGGATTAAAACAAGACACTGAAGTGTGAATATTTTTTACCAGTGTCTTAGATGGGCTAAGACCACAAGTCTCACTGACACTTTTTCCAAAGCTCAAACTTCTCAGATTGGTGATACTCATAAATATCTGTGTAGTTGCCATAGGTAGTGATTGCACTAATTTATTGTTTATATGTTGGGCTGAGTGTGACAAGTGTCCTTATGCCAAAAGTGTGCATATAGTAAACACTTTGTTGAGATATTTTTGCCTGCATTTACTAATTTTGTTTTCAGCCTCAATAAACACAGCAATACAGGGACAGTCTATTATATGTAGGCAGAGAAGTTATTTCAATGTCTGATGATATTCACATTCAAAATTTAGGTGTGGCACTTGACCCTTGTTTCAGTCAGTGCTTCATATATGGAAGAAATCAATCAGAGGAGTCCTTTTCTTATTATTATTTTATTATTATTATTATTATTATTATTATTATTATTATTATTATTATTATTATTATTATTATTGATACTATTATTATTACTATTTTGCTTATTTTTTATCATTACTTTTATTCTATTATTGTTATTATCATATATATATATATATATATATATATATATATATATATATATATATATATATATATATATATATATATATATATATATATATATATATGTGTGTGTGTGTGTGTGTGTGTGTATGTGTGTGGTGTTTCCTGTATATAAAACTATGAATCCAGGCACATATCTAACTTGAGTTTATATTTTTGTTGGGTCTTTTTACTTATAAAAGGTTTATTGCAGGAGAATTTATTATACATGTACTGAGGAAGGTGAATTTATACTGAGTGAATAAACATGAACAAGCTGTAGTATACAGTAGGATGTTCATAAATTGTTAACAATTGCTGAATTATCACTAAACCTAAATAGCATGTTTGAATATGATACTGCATTATAATTTTTCTTAATCTTTGTTTACAAGTGAAGACAATATTTTCTTATTTTCATCATGATCCCTTTTAAGATGAAGTGAATGTGAAGTCTTTTACAAACATGACATTTATGTTGTTGCCAGTTGAAGCTTTTGGATGTGGTAACTTTCTTTTCATTCTATCTGAAAAAAAGTTTCTCTCTCTCTCTCTCTCTCTCTCTCTCTCTCTCTCTCTCTCTCTCTCTCTCTCTCTCTCTCTCTCTCTCTCTCTCTCTCTCTCTCTCTCTCTCTCTCTCTCTCTCTCTCTCTCTCTCTCAGCTGATTCTTTCTTTTCCTCCAGTAATGTTCCTCTTTCCCTCCTCTTTCCTTTTGTTTTTTTCTTCCTGTGGTAACTTTCTTTTCATTCTATCTGAAAAAAAGTTTCTCTCTCTCTCTCTCTCTCTCTCTCTCTCTCTCTCTCTCTCTCTCTCTCTCTCTCTCTCTCTCTCTCTCTCTCTCTCTCTCTCTCTCTCTCTCTCTCTCTCTCTCTCTCTCTCTCAGTTGATTCTTTCTTTTCCTCCAGTAATGTTCCTCTTTCCCTCCTCTTTCCTTTTGTTTTTTTCTCCCTCACTTTCTTCCCACCCTCCCTCCCTCCCTCCTAATAACCATGGGAGAATCAATCAAAGCATCACACCTTTTACATCTGTCTGTTAATTCTACATGTGAAGGGGATGACGTATTGATATTATCTTGATGGGTGCGTTAACTCTCTCTCTCTCTCTCTCTCTCTCTCTCTCTCTCTCTCTCTCTCTCTCTCTCTCTCTCTCTCTCTCTCTCTCTCTCTCTCTCTCTCTCTCTCTCTCTCTCTCTCTCTCTCTCTCTCATTAATTTTCATGTCTTTGGAATATTTATATCTATATTGGAGTCTTCCTGAGTGGAGGTGTTGTAGATGATCTTATGGTGAGTGTGGAATATTTATATCAGTACTGGAGTCTTCCTGAGTGCTGGTGTGTTGTAGGTGATCTAATGGTGAGTGTGAAAACAACAGATGCCCAGAAGGTGAGTAGATGAAATATGTCTTTGGTACCCATACAGGATCCACATGTTTATGGTCTACTTTTCACATCTAAAAACTTGTAAGTGTGTGTGTTTTGAATTCACAAAAACTGCAGGCAAGCTGTCACTCATGTAGGCCAAATACTGAAAGTGAGATTGATTTGCATATCCTTATGGTTCTTTTTTGGTCCATAATGGCTCCTACAACCATTGTGCTCTTGTATCAATTGATGGCTGAAGAAGATTATTAGTCAATTAATTGCTTGTGATAGCTGGCATTTATACAAATAGTAAGATGTTAGCTGCAACAGAAACAAGGAAAATATACTGGACCACCATTTCAAATTAAACCCATTAATCATTGTTCCTGGGAATACATAACTATAAATAACTGCTTAGAACCACATATCAGAACTCAGAACATTTCGAGGTGAACCATGAATCTTAAAAGGTATTTTCCTCTAGTAGGCATGACTAAAGCAGTTTCACTGAAGCCTACAAGAGAATATCAATCTAACATGTTCAAACAAGAAGGTGGAAGGATGGATGAAGGAATATATGATTATTAATTGACCAAGGAATGAGGAATGTGGCCAAAAGAAAATATGAATTTCTTTTAGTTATCCTTGAATAGATGACATTTTCTTTGATGATCATGACTCAGCAGTGTTGTTGAAGTCTACGGGGATTACACGACCAATATTATTATTATTATTATTAAACATAACGGAGAAGGCAGAGTGGGACGAGCGCAAGCGCTATAAGTTGCCAGATGACAACCCCCACCCACCTTGACCGTAGAAAGAAGAAAGGAAAAGCAATTAGCACAATAGTAGGATGAAATCAGAGCAGGAGGAGAAAATAGGTTAAACAATTAATTATAAAGAACGCCTCAACGAACTGAGAGTTATTAAAGCTCACAAAAAAATTCAACAAAAAAAATCAACAATAATCAGAATTGAATCACTACAATCATTATCATCAACCCTGAGCCTTCAGATTGTTCCCTTACCAATGCCTACATTATATATGCACGCAATACTAATGTTATCTCATACTAACATTTCTAATTCTATAGTTTTCGCAAGTTAGAGTCTGATCTAATAAATTAATAAATAAAAAGGAGAAAAAAAATGTTTGAAGTAACTTGATGTGCTTATCTTTCTGAACTGTTCTGTGGAGTAATATACATAATTAAATTAAAGGTCTCAGGTTTTTTGTTTGAGATTGTTGGACTCCACACCTTTAAGTGAAATGTGAGTGTGATTTCCGTAGATTCTGCCAAAACTGCTGAGTCATGCATGTGAAAGAAAACCTTAGTTTACTGAGAAATAAATGATAATTTCAAGTGATGGTCATGGTGACTTTTAATGCTTCATTGTTTTAATTTAACCCTTTCACTTCTAGAATGTTTATATATTTTATTTCCATAATCACCTACAAATTTACATGCACTAATTTATATACTACAGTCTCCCAGGTACGTTTCAGTGCCCTAAATGAAAAAAAAAAAAAAAAAAAAAAAGATTTTTTGTCCATTTTTTTTTTTTTTTTTTAGTGCTCTTTTTATTGAAAAGGAACAATTATAACAGTGAAAGGATTCAGTACTACTTGTCTCAGGGGAATTGAACACTTTAAAAGCCAACAGATCAGTCAAACCACTAACAAAAATAGATTGGAATGATTTACATTCCTCCTCTGTATTTGTTCTGGTAGGTGTGTAATATTGTGATAGGACTTGGAAACACAAGCCAAAAGCAGGATAAGTTGAGGTACTTTATGGTCTAGTCAGCTGAAGCTTATTCTTTTACCCTCTTAAATCTAGGTTCAGTTCCTGGCCACATCCACTTCTCTTATTTAAGATAGATTAATTCCTCACTGTTTCCTAACAAAGAACACAATTTTTTTTTTTTTTATTGAATCATGACACTGGCAGCATGGTGATAGGATGGTCTTGTAAAAATTTGTTAAAGGGAGTGGGATCATCCTGGTTTAAGCTTGATGGTGTGGTATAGTTGTGTCAGCCAGGAAACAAGTGTTTCCCCCCCAGAGAGAGGGAAAATGCAGATGTGTATATTCCAGTGAACTTAACAAAGACCATAACTAGACATGTTTTGGACTGTTCAAATACTTACGCTACCACACTAAATTAATGAAACACTAGAAATTAATCTAGAGGGAGGAAAGTTGTGTAATGCCATGCCAGAATGTGTAAAGACAAGACCAAGCAGAATTAGTTGTGAGGTACCTTAAGGTCCAGTTAATTAAGGTTTGTTCTTGTCTGTCATATTCAAGTTCAGTCTCCAGTCACATCCATCTTCTTTACTTACAATATATCAATTTCTCATAGTTTTCTAATGGAGTATATAGTTTTTCATGCAATCATAATACATGTGGCACATATGTGCCATATGCATGAGAAAACAGTGAGAAGCTTTCACACATGATTTTTGATTACCAATGAAGGACTTTGTAATCAGAAGGTGGACCACGTAGTAGAGAACCTACAAAATTGTCTAAAGAATCCCTATCAGTCTTTAAAAAGAAGCTACAACTTTTTTATTTCTCTCAGAGTCATTTTGTTTTGGTGGATCATTTTGCACAATGTAGTAAGTGTAAACTTTAAAGAATAAAGTTTTGTAAACTTTAAAGAATAAAGTTTATTTCATGGACTGTGAAAGGTTGAAAATTAAACCATTCACTCAGTTCAACATTATTTATATACTTTTTCTTGGCATTCAGTTGTAAGCAATACAGAATCTATGGAACAAAACAATAATCAACACAACAAATAAGAATAAACAAGATATCATGTGTGTTTGCAGTCCTTTGTGAATTGCCACCAAGGGGGCAGGATCACAGCAACACACATAACATACTAGAGTGGAGTGGAGCAGTGAGTCACTCAGGGAGCACTGGTGGAGTGAGTGTGGAATGAGTATACTGAAGCTTTTTAGGCTCCTTTAGTGGCAGTAGTAGTACTGAGGAGAATACTGTTATATAAGTGTGAAACTTTTTCCTCTGTGGTTTCATTTTCATAAAATTTCAAGTAGTTTTCTTACATTGTAGGTACTTCTGAGACTCCTGAAGAGCCACACTTTTTAAATATCTGCTAGTGTCTTCAGCTACATTTTCCTTCCAATTTCTCACTTCTTCATGCAACTTTTCTCCCCTCCCCCCTTTTTTCATTCTTTATTAAACACAAACTTTTCTTAACACTCTCAAGTAAGATGACTCTGATTATGTTCATAATACAATGTAATCCTTAATGTTCACTCTTGGGCTTCTGCTTTCCTCAGTTTTATCTTCCTCTTGCAAATTGACACAATGAACACTTCTTTCTTTTACTTACGTAAGAAGCCAATACATCAATAGCTGATCCAGTCTTTGTTCTATAGAATTATCCACTCAAAATATTTTACACAGAAGCATTTCTGACACATTTTTTTACTCATTCACCTCTTGCCCTGTCTTCTTTTATGTAGTCAAAACTAAAACACCTTTATTATAGGTGTAATGCTCATCTTCCAGCTTCAGATTTTTAACACCATTAACATGAAAAAGAAAAGCCCATTTTACATTTACAAAGTGCAACAGGTCAAGGTGAGGTGTTCCCAACACATCACAACACAAGACCTACTTCATCCAAGTCCCAGGGTTTCTTAGTCTGCCTGAAGAGCAAGACATACGAAGGAGCAATTGGAATCAGATTGAAGGTACTACACGATATGTCATTCCACACCTTACAGTTACATAATTATGAACCAAACATCTAAGTCTACTCTGCTCTCAGACTATGACTAGAATACATAAAACAATTTTGTTCCATGAAAATATAAAATATTTAATATTTTTTTCCCTGGAAGGAAGTTGGCCACTGTTCATTTAAGTGTACATACATACATGAAGGACTGTGAATGTGCATGAGCACAGGTGTGGTATTCACTTGTGTGTGCATGCACTGTGTACACAGATGGCTGATGGGGGTTGCAGGTTTTGTGACTAAATGGAAGAAACAGGGACCTGCTCACAGCCCAAGCTGGGTGACAAAGAATAATAGTTTTGTATGAAAGAAAAATATATACTGGGTGACAAAAAATAATAGTTTTGTATGAAAGAAAAATATATAACACTTTTAAAATCACCTGCAGCACTAGCTACAGACAGTCCAGTGTGAGCACCATGCACCAAGGCTTAAAACATTGTGTTGTAACAGCTAGCAAAAATACTGGTTCTCTTGAGGGCTAAATTTAAATTCCTTGGATTTTCTGCAATATCCTACAACAAAAATACATAGCTGAATAAATACATGAAGAAAATTTCTGAGAAAGTCCTATGAAATACATATGTTGTAACAAGGTATATTCAAACATGGCAAATTAGGTACTGGATTTCACTCTTGGATACATTCACTTGACACAGTGATGTTCTTATGTTTTATTCCATTTATCTGCCTTGGCTTGGTCTTCACAATGACTTTCCATCAGAGCCTGGCAGTGTAAGAGTCTGGGAAATCTGCAGACATTTGAATGACAGTACTGGTAGATAGTATGAATTTTTATCTGGAGGGCTCCAAGTGACACCTCTGTGCTGCCTGATGGTTGTCACACTGCTTTTGACTGGAATAAGTGGAGTTCATTGTTGGTCACTTGACTCTGTCCTCTCAATTAATTTTATTTATTTATTTATTTTTTTACATTATTCACAACTAATTAGTACATAGCTTTTTTACTTTTTTTTTCTATGTATTTTTGGTTAGAAAACTAAATTTTTCCAATACTATAAGTTTTTCAAAGGTAGATTTTTCTTCTTCCATTTTCCATAATTCACTTACACACCACATACATATATTACTGTACAATGTGAACTAATTCTACATGTGCACACTGTCTGTTTACTGTTAATGTGAAATATGAATATAATGAAAGGAGATCTGTTGAATAAGGAGTAGTCTGAAATTATGCATTTGTTGTATATCAATGTATTATAGTCCCTTGTTTCCCTCCTCTCTTTTATTCCTCTGAATCTTTTTACTTCTTCGTCTTTACTTCATCTGCCAGTTTACCTTATTAAACTCTTGTAACAGGAAGGGCTATCAATATACTAAAAATGTTTCATGTCAACAACAATCATTTAAGAGTAAGGGTCTTATAATTCTACTATAAATAGTCTACTTTGAGAAATGTTCAGTGGTATCATATACATTAATTTTAGCCTATATTCTGAAATGCTTTGGATTCTTATCAGGACTATTTTCAAATGCTTCAGAAATTACTAATCAGATTCTCCCAAGTGCTTTTCCCATTGGTGGTGCAAAATTTTGTTAAACTATCACTATAAACATGAAAGCACTCTTGAAAACGTAGATAATATCCACTAAGACTTACTAACAGTAGTCAAAACCTTTTGAGAATACAGTCATTTGAGGAGGAGGCAGTAGGCACCTGCCGAAATGATAATTACTCTCAGTGAGGTCTAAAGCACTGGATCAGGGGGTGCTGTGAACTTATCATTAAACCCAGCTGTGACCTCACTGAACGTTTCCCTATCACTATAAACATGAAAGCACTCTTGAAAACGTAGATAATATCCACTAAGACTTACTAACAGTAGTCAAAACCTTTACCTTTTGAGAATACAGTCATTTGAGGAGGAGGCAGTAGGCACCTGCCGAAATGATAATTACTCTCAGTGAGGTCTAAAGCACTGGATCAGGGGGTGCTGTGAACTTATCATTAAACCCAGCTGTGACCTCACTGAACGTTTCCCTTTGTGTCTCACAACACAAGGGGGCACCTAATAACACACACCCTTCACTCAAAATTTCAAAATTCATGGCGACTTGTACACCAGCCTTGGAGTCCCCTATCTGGGGAGGGGACCACAAATGTCCCCAGGTCGGACTGCCCTTCCGATGACGACCCTAAACATCTTGACACCCCCCTCAACTTTTTCTTCATTAACTTCTGCAACATTTGTGGTCTAAGATCTAATTTTCAATCTGTAGAACACCACCTCTCCTCTTCTAAATCTCATCTTTTCCTCACTGAAACTCAGGTGTCTGAGGCAACTGACAGTAACCCCTTTTCTGTTCCCTCCTACTTTCTCTATCCTCATTTTTTATCCAAAGCTGGATGTTGCATTTATATGTGCAATGACTTAACCTGCTCTCGTGCCCATGCTCTTGAATCTTCCGAGTTTTCCACCATCTGGCTACGACTACAGAGTCACCCTCAAACTAAATTTATCTGTGCTGTATACCTCTCACCTAACTCCTCTGACTATAAGAAATTCTTTGACTACTTAAGTTCCAAAGTGGAGCACATTCTGACTCTCTTCCCTTTTGCAGAGATCTCCATTCTTGGAGACTTCAGTGTTCACCACCAGCTTTGGCTTTCCTCTCCCTTCACTGACCATCCTGGTGAACTAACCTTCAACTTTACTATCCTTCATTACCTAGAGCAATTGGTACAACACCCTACTCATATTCCTGACCATCTTGGAGATACGCCCAACATTCTTGACCTTTTCCTGACATCTAATCCTTCTGCTTATGCTGTCATCCTCTCTTCTCTGTTGGGCTCCTCCGACTACAATCTCATATCTGTATCTTGTCCTGTCGCTCCAGTCCCTCCTCAGGATCCTCCTAAGCAAAGGTGCCTCTGGTGTTTTGCCTCTGCTAGTTGGGGGAGTCCTGAGGAGGTATTTTGCTGATTTTCCTTGGAATGACTACTGCTTCCGTGTCAGAGACCCGTCTTTGTGTGCTGAGCGCATAACAGAGGTGATAGTGCCTGGCATGGAGGTGTACATTCCTCACTCTTTTTCTCGACCTAAACCTTCCAAACCTTGTTCTCGTGCTATACATGATAGACGGGTGGCCCACAAAAGGGACTTTAGCCTTTCATCACCAGAATCTCATGCACTTTATATTTCTGCCCAGAACTATGCCACGTCTGTTCTCCAACTAGCCAAAAACTCCTTCATTAACAGAAAGTGTCAAAATCTTTCAAGATCTAACTCCCCTCGTGACTTCTGGCATCTAGTCAAAAATGTCTCCAATAACTTTGCTTCCTCTTCTTTCCCTCCTTTATTTCAACCAGATGGCACCACTGCTATCACATCTATTTCTAAAGCTGAACTCTTCGCTCAAACCTTTGCTAAAAACTCTACCTTGGACGATTATGGGCTTGTTCCTTCCTCTACTCCACCCTCTGACTACTTCATGCTACCTATTAAAATTCTTCACAATGATGTTTTCCATGCCCTCACTGGCCTAAACCCTCGGAAGGCTTATGGACCTGATGGGATCCCTCCTATTGTTCTCCGAAACTGTGCCTCTGTGCTTGCACCTTGCCAAGACAAACTCTTTCATCTCTGTCTGTCAACATTTACCTTTCCTTCTTGCTGGAAGTTTGCCTACATTCAGCCTTTTTCCTAAAAAGAGTGACCGTTCTAATCCCTCAAACTACCGTCCTATTGCTTTAATTTCCTGCTTATCTAAAGTTTTTGAATCTATCCTCAACAGGAAGATTCTTAAACATCTATCACTTCACAACCTTCTATCTGATCGCCAGTATGGGTTCCGTCAAGGCCGCTCTACTGGTGATCTTCTGGCTTTCCTTAATGAGTCTTGGTCATCCTCTTTTAGCAATTTTGGTGAAACTTTTGCTGTTGCCTTGGACATATCAAAACCTTTTGATAGAGTCTGGAACAAAGCTTTGATTTCCATACTATCCTCCTACGGCTTCTATCTTTCTCTCTGTAACTTCATCTCAAGTTTCCTTTCTGACTGTTCTATTGCTGCTGTGATAGATGGTCACTGTCCTTCTCCTAAATCTTTTAACAGTGGTGTTCCTCAGGGTTCTGTCCTGTCACCCACTCTCTTCTTATTATTCATAAATGACCCATTAAACCAAACTTCTTGTCCCATCCACTCTAACACTGATGATACCACCCTGCACTTTTCCACGTCTTTTCATAGACTTCCAATCCTTCAGGAAGTAAACATTTCATGTAGAACGGCTGACTTCTGATCTTTCTAAAATTTCTGATTGCGGCAGAACAAACTTGATATTGATCAATGCCTCAAAAATTCAATTCCTCCATCTATCAACTCGACACAACCTTCCAAACACCTATCCCCTCTTTTTCAATGACACTCAACTGTTCCCCTCTTCTACACTGAACATCCTTGGTTTGTCCTTTACTTATAATCAGAACTGGAAACTTCGCATCTCATCTGCAGCTAAAACGGCTTCTATGAAGTTAGGCGTTCTGAGATGTCTCCGCCAGTTTTTGTCACCCCCGCAGCTGCTAACTCTATACAAGGGCCTAATCTGTCGATGTATGGTGTATGCTTCACATGTCTTGGGGGTTCCACTCATACTGCTCTTCTAGACATGGTGGAATGAAAAGCTTTTCGTCTCATCAACTCCTTTCCTCTGTCTTCAGCCTCTCTCTCACTGCCTCAATGTTGCATCTCTAGCTGTCTTCTACCACTATTTTCATGCTAACTGCTCTTCTGATCTTGCTAACTGCATGCCTCCCCTCCTCCCGCAGTCTCGCTGCACAAGACTTTCTTCTTTCTCTCACCCCTATTCTGTCCACCTCTTTAATGCATGAGTTAATCAGTATTCTCAATCATTCATCCCTTTCTCTGGTAAACTCTGGAACTCCCTGCCTGTTTCTGTATTTCCACCTTCCTATGACTTGAATTCCTTCAAGAGGGAGGTTTCAAGACATCCTTCAATTTTTGACTACCGCTTTGGACCCTTTTCTGGGACTGGCATCTCAGTGGGCTTTTTTTTTTTGTTGGATTTTTGTTGCCAGTGTCCCTCCTACATAAAAAAAAAAAAAAAAAAAAAAAAAAAAAAAAAAAAAAAAAATGTAGACTTGTCAATTTATAGGGCATACACATGAAAAAATAGTTCACACTATACTTACATACTTAATAAAACCAATAAAGTGGAATATGGTGGTGAGAAAAAACATTTGAGGAAGCTGAAATAGTTTACTTCTTTTATATTTCAGCTGTTGCTTTCTTCATAGTGTGAAACATGAAAAATAAAGTAACTTTTGCTTCATCTTGTGTTTCTTCTCACATTCCACTCACTTGTCTTACATAAAACCAACTAAGCTGACAGTCTCCTATGACTTGCATACAAATAAAATAATATTCAAGTAATATTCTTATTGATAAAAAGTGTAGCATGTATATAATGCCACATTGAAGTTCAAACACACTGAACAGTTGAGAATCCAGGTCACAGCTTAAATAACTATAAAAATCTGTATAAATCACAGGAATTTGCTGTTGGAGGCAATGAATGCTGTGTAACTCTGACAACAACAGCAGCAGCAGCACCTACGAGTTTCAGTGGGATGAAGGGAAAGGCTGCACATTGGAGGAAAGAAACATAACTGTGGAGAGTGAGTACAGGTTTAAAGACTACAAGAATCAATAGGGACATTAGAGAGGCCAAAGGTGTTTATATATAAGGCAGTTAATATGCACCTTTGTCAGCCAGCCAAGACCACCACCACCATAGCCACCACATTCTATATGACTACCAAAATCACCTGCTTTTCCTGTCCTGGTGCCTGGCTGGAGCTATGATTGCTAAACAAGACCCTACAGACTTTTCCCTTCCTCCTTTTAGTGGCAAACCAGCCTTTCTCCTTCATTACATTCATTGCATGTGCAGCAAATCCTCCCAATACTGGACAAATCTGAGTTAAGGTTCCACAGCAATGAGACAAATGGCTTTATTTTTTTCTCTTCTCTTTAGTAATCTTTAGATTTCTCATTAGTTTGCTAGGGGCATGGAAAATGAAGAATCTGCTGATACTGCTTCTGTATAATGCAATGAAGCTTCTGCTAAGTAAATCACATTTCAATTAATCTTTGAATGTTTGGCATCATGTTGTAAAATTGTCATAACATACAAATACTTTACAGCAACATCCAACCTTCTCAAAACTTGTCAGTGCAGTTAAGTAACAGCAGTAAGGGCACAGGAGTGAGGCCAAACAGCAAGGCAGACTTTGAGGAGCAGTAGTGTGAGTGCTAAACAAAGTTCAGCATTAACAACTACCAGCACACACTATACATACAATACTATCAGTCAAGTAATTATGAATACAGAAGTGTGAGTGTGTTGACCAATCACATGTTTAAAGATATGCCAGTCAGCCAGTCACACATGCAATAATTAATGCCTTTACCAATGCTGTGCAAAATGAAAGATGACTCAATGCTGTAATTTCTTTTAGCTTCTAAAAGGAACTCAGCAGGGGACAGCCAGCCTGCTTGTAGGTCCAGTGTTGGGAGGCACAGAGTTGACACACTGTTCTGGCCTCCTCAGAGACCAAATTGGAGAGAGAAAAATGTTGTCAACCAATTCTTCACAGATTTCAAGAGGCAGACTCCATTTTCCTCCTTGTACTTCAAGCAGGTAATGTGGGTAACTACATCAGTTCACCAATACAGCAATCCATGGTATGAGTAAATTGTAAATAAATACTTTGAAGGATCACATAAAAGTTGTTTTCTTATTACAATCTAATCAACAAATTGTCTGAAGCAATCATAGTGTTTCCACATGAATGGAAATAAATATATTATGTTTTCACATATTTGCAGCACTCTTGGTGATTATAAAAAATTAACTTATTTTTTCTGTCACTGATTGTAGTATGGAGAAATCAACAAATGCTGTGTGTGTGTGTGTGTGTGTGTGTGTGTGTGTGTGTGTGTGTGTGTGTGTGTGTGTGTGTGTGTGTGTGTGTGTGTGTGCTTACATTTTGTTTCTCACATAAGAATACAAACAAATTCAAATTAATTACATACATTTCACATAAACACTACACACTTCTTTTGACTAAAACTGAGAATGGCGTGCAATGTATGAGCTTCATTACTCAAACCCAAAGCAGCTAAAATAATAATATATGCGCTACTTATGCTTGATTTAAAAGCACAATAGCTTGTAAATATTTTTTCTCCTCACAAGAATGAGGCAATACCATGGAATGAGCCAACACAGCACAGAAAGCAGTACCCAAGACAGGCCATGGACAGTCTGAGTCATAAGGGTCCGTATTTCCAAACGCTTTGTTCTCTCATAAGGGTTATTTTCAAAGGCCACAGAGATGATTCATTGCATCCTCATATTATCTTTTTTTCATTCATGATGAAGAATCTTTGCTACACAATCACAAGAATCATGAAAACGTTCTTGGAAACCTCTATAACTTCTATTATAATCTGTCAAAAATCATCACAATAAGACACCAAAACACTTGGGCATACGGTCCATTGTCCCAAATTCCATGAAAGAAAGGCTCAAGGAAGCCACCAAGTTTGTTTGGGAAGACTTAGTGTGTCCAAGAGAGTCTGTCCAAACATACTTGGCACAATGAAAGTCTGGATTTAAGTAACCTGCCACAATACATTTCCACTGTGCATATAATTTTCAAATGATCTTGGGTCCTTTATTCTGCTGTCAATCTTACAAAACTTGACAGCAGATAGATTGTGAATATATCAATAGATTTAAGATTAAAGGAAGATGCTATGCACAGTACAGTGGAAGTAAGTGCAGCAGTTCAAGAGACAAATGACCATTTCATTTGCACTATATAAATATGGGACAGACTGTGCTTTCATGGCCATGGCTTTACAAATGTTTGTTTCCTTCCACTCCTTATTATTTTAACAACACTTATATATGACTCTCCACCACACAACACACAAAATAGTTTAGTTTTTTAACATACCACATCTGCTTAATACCATCTAATACTCTTAGCACAGAGACCTCTTACAACCTCAGAATTAATATAGGCTTTAACACTTCCCTCATCTCCTCAGCTTCCCAATAAATACTATTCCAACCACACAACTACAATCAGAGAATAATGATCTACAATGATAACTCCTTACCAGCATAATATTGAGTAATCTGAACACAAAAACAGACAACATTTCTATTATCATGATCTAATCTTATTTTCTCATTTTTCTTTTTATTATCAGATGCACATCATGCTCATACACATAGACAACTAACAGACTTTTTTATCTCTATTCACTACTCCTTTCCTCCTCTTTGTCCACAATATCACCTCAGAGGAAGGCTTGTGTACATCACGGGTACATTACATCTCCCAGCAAGGATGAGGGAGTCTAGCAAACACTCTGGCAATAACCAACACAGATACCATACTGCTGTTGTGTTTACTGGTTACTGTGTATGCACTATGTTGAGGGGGAAAGAATGACATGAAACTGTGAGTGATATAAGAGAAATCTGTAGATTTAGTATAGGTATGTAGTTATCAGCAAGTGTCTGATTTTGCTCATCCTAATATTTCTTTGATTTTTTATTTATTTATTTTTTAATATATTCACTTTGACTGAATGTAATAAACCTGAATGTGTGTAGTGTGCCTATAGTTTATCCTTCTCAAAATCTATATTGACTTCCATAAATTACAATGAAGAAAATTATCCATCACAGACATTTTCACCCATTTTGAGAAACAATTTTTCCTTTGTGAATTGTAACTATATTCTTTCATTTAATTACTTCTCTGAGCATTGGATTTTCACCTCAGCACACAGCTTAGTGTTTGTCCCTGAAAGCTGAAGAGAATAACTCTCAACCCCTAATGCCTTTCCAATTCAAGCACACACACACACACACACACACACACACACACACACACACACACACACACACACACACACACACACACACACACACACAGACAGACAGACAGACGGACAGACAGACAGACAGATCCACACACACACACACACACACACACACACACACACACACACACACACACACACACACACACACACACACACACAGGCAGGAAGAGCCTCTAATGAGTCTGCAAACACACAAACACATGCACAATCATACAGTCTCACCCACAACACATGACTGGATGGGAAGTTATGGCATCATCACCCTCCAGTCGTATCTTATATTGCTGGAGTGAGTGGTAGGGGGGAAGGGAGGCTCCTGCAGTGACCAGCTGCCTGAGTTCTCCTGAGCAGCAAAGGCAAAGGAGCAGTAGGGAATCTGTTGAGCAGGGAGATGTGCTGATTAGTGGTGGTGATGGATGTAGTAGTAGTAGTAGTAGTAGTAGTAGTAGTAGTAGTAGTAGTAGTAGTAGTAGTAGTAGTAGTAGTAGTAGTAGTAGTAGTAGTAGTAGCAGTGGTAATAGCAATGACAGTAGAGAGGTATGGTGAGAAGGCTGTCTAGTGCGTAAATATAAGTTTATTACAGTTACTGATCACTCAAATATAAGGTGAAGTCCTGTATTTTCTATTTAACTGCCTTGTGGTTCTCCTATTTGTTCTGGTGAGTCACTGTTTTCTTTAATCACCCACATATTTTTATTCATGAATCTGTGGAATCTTTAGTAATCTGTTTTCATTTTGTCATCATTCGTGAACATTCTTTACACCAGTGATGGTTTTTAGTTTCCTATAAATAAACACTTTTATAATTTTTCCTCATCTCTTTAATCACTCTCATCTCATTCATGTTAAGGGGATACTGACCTATTAGCAGAGAACACAGAGCAGGTGCTTAAGTCCCACTCACTAGATGATTCCATTACTTCATCAGTCCAACAATTATTCAATCTTCCACACTGTATTTCATTCTCACTCATTCCACAGTCTCCCACAACCCCATCTACATCATTTATTAAGTATTATGAATCTTTTCACACAACATTTATAAGATGGATCATGGCAGAGCAGTTCATTACTTTTCACATCATTCAGTTAATATTATTCCAAGTAAGTAATGTTAATCAAGGTGAGATACAGAACTGTCTTCCTTCATGCCTCACCTCAAGTTAACATAACTACAGCAATGCTTTTATGTTGCACAGGAAGCAGCATCTCTTTATACACTCTCTTCAAAACCAAACAAAGTTCTGGGATGGTAAACACTAGTACATAAGCAAATAAAATAAAACAGCATTTTGTGACAGCTTGCCAAGAGTTCTGGAAGTATTAGAACAGGGGTTGTCAGAAGCAGAGATGGTGAAGGAGCCAGAGGAGGAAGCCTTAATCAGCAGAGACTGAGAACCTCGTTCACGCCTTCAACTCAAGAGAATCCTCCAGTCATAGTGTGGCTGGCCAGTATTGGAGACAGGGCGGACTGGCTCAACCAAAGACCAGTGACCTGAGGGCCCCTCCTCCACAGCACTTGTAGAGCAATAGGGAATCTGTGGCCATGAGAGGACATAACATCACTCATTCTCAGCAATATGAGTCTGTTCAGCAAAGCACCCCTGGCAGATAGGGAGAGGAAAAAAAAAAGACAAGGAAGGTGTCCAATTTGATAAACTCCCTCAGCTTTGGAGGAATACACACATCTTTCTGAAATTTAGGCAAATGATAGATTTCCTTTACAAGAGGACTCTCCAATCATACACCATGATCCCAGAGTATGTTACAGGTAAGACGCGGGGGGAAAGCAGCTTCCAATGCCCCACATCATCTTCCCCCATCAGAGCAGTGCAGCCATAGGGAACCTGTTGGGCCAAGTTCTTAGTTACACTCTGCCTCCCATAAGGTCTGGCTTTTGGGGATCTTTATTAATTCTCTAAACAAGAGGAAAAGCAGATACCTCTTGAAAATAAACTACAGGACATGTTGAGAAGTTTCTTTTCTTTGCCAAGAATTTGAAGTAAGAGTAGAGTGATAGTGTGAAATATTTTCAAGCACCAGAGAAAAACATAAGACCACAAAAAGAGATGAGAGGAAAAAAAAATCTACTTTAGGTTGTAATTAACACATACAAAAAAGAAAAGTTTGTATAACCAATGCACTCAACTTGTAGAAATTGTAACTAACCCACCACCTCTTCCTCATCTTATCTACAAATAACCCTTTGCCTCCCCACAACTATTTTAATCTCACCTTCTTGATTATGGAACTCATTTCATGGGCAGATCTTGGTGCTCCCCCCACCAGCTGTCTTGTGCAGGTGTCAAGAGTGGCAGCATGTCCCACCAATAACACAGTTCCTCCTGCACAACACAGGGAGAGAAGCATATGTCAGGAATTACTGCATCAGAGAGAGAGAGAGAGAGAGAGAGAGAGAGAGAGAGAGAGAGAGAGAGAGAGAGAGAGAGAGAGAGAGAGAGAGAGAGAGAGAGAGAGAGAGAGAGAGAGAGAGAGAGAGAGAGAGAGAGAGAGAGAGAGAGAGAGAGAGAGAGAGAGAGAGAGAGAGAGAGAGAGAGAGAGAGAGAGAGAGAGAGAGAGAGAGAGAGAGAGAGAGAGAGAGAGAGAGAGAGAGAGAGAGAGAGAGAGAGAGAGAGAGAGAGAGAGATAACACTAGCAAGAAGGAACATCCACAAATTTAAGACTTAGATATAAACTGATATGGAGATAGGAGAACAGAAACTTGACTCAAATCACATTTATAACTAAGTGCATATCCTTCCCTTTACACACAAACACACACCTTGTGCCTGTGTGGTGTTGATAATACTCTGTGTGACGTAAGCATTACGCCCATAATATTGCTCACAGCTCTCATGGGTGTCCTTGAGTTCCTCCCGGCAGATGAGAGGGTCATAAGAATGATTGAGGTTGAACCCGGCAGTAGAGAGTTCGTCCAGGGTCATCCAGACAGGCATCCCATCATGGTACCAGGCCAGCCACTCAAACAGACCTGGCTCGATATTGATTGGCATGTGTTCTGCTATTCCTAAACCTGCCAGCAAAGACAAGAATGATGTGAATGGAAAGAGTTATTTGGTGTGTACTTACCTCTTGCATGCCTGGAATAGAATATGCATGGGTGTAACTTAATGATCACAGTACTTCCTGCATGATATCTTCACTACCTTCCAGCTTGTTTTACATCCACATTCACTCTCCTTTGCACCTCTCACTACCATCTCTGTCCCTTCTCACAATGAAGAAAGTCCTCATTCATATGCACAAGCACATTTCTACAAACCACTTTTCCTATCCCATGGAGACAAATACTACTAGATTACCTTATTTACCCTTACTTCCCTTACTTCATAGCAACCGCAAACTCCATCTTCTTCCTGCATTCATTTACACTTCCTTCCTCTAAAACACCCATAACCTTCTGTCATCATCATCTTTTCAATTAATGTCCTCAATTTTCCTTATGAGCTTGGATAGCAAATAAGTCTCCCACATTTTTCATGATTTCTTCCCTAATGTCTGTTCTTCTCATGCCTTCCTCCACATATTGTTTTCAGGTCTTCAGTCTTTCCACTGGTCCTCCTCCCATTACTCACCTTGGAGAATATTAGTGCAAGTCTGGACGCAACGAAGGGACGGTGAGCAGAAGACATGGTGCACCTCAATACCGCTGGCATGCATGGCACGACCCACGAGGGTGGCTTGTAGCAGTCCCACATGAGTGAGTGGGCAGTCCTTGTAGAAGCTGTGGGGTGCCCCAGCACGCTCAGGTAAGGATTCTGGCATGTTGAGGTCCCGACGCTGGTAGTGGTCTGCACAGATATTGGTGGAGATCAGTGGCAGATAAATACAGATTGAAGGTGGTAAAGTAATAATGAGGGGCAATGGAAAGGAAAGGATGCTGGAAGAAGCCAAGGTGAATGGCTGACAAGTGAAGTGGTAAAGTAACAACAAAAGGGAGATGGATCAGCAAAGATACTGTTACTGGCTGGAAGAGGTGAAGTGAAGGGAATGTAAAGATAAGGGAAGTGGAACCAGGGAAAGGATGATGGAAAAACTAAAGAAAAAGCATATTTGTATTTTCCTATATGCTGTAATTTCTTAACTTGTATCTGATTATATATTTTTGTTTACACCAGGTATTTGTTATATGCAAGGGTTACATTCTGTGAAAAGCTCGCATAATGAAAATTCACATATATTGAATATATAATCCCATTAATTTCAGGGAGGTTATGTTACACAACCCATTTTTGAACCCTCTAAATATTTATTCTGGTACAATTTCACAAAAAAATAAAGCAATATAGCAACAGTAAAACATATTAATAAATATAAATTGTAAAATATAATGTGAAAAAACACTGAAAAAAAAAAAATCATGTGATCACAAAAAAAAAAAAAAAAAAAAAAAAAAAAAAAAAACACTACAGAAGCACAAAATGGTTGTTCCAAACACCGCAGAACAAATGGATCTTCTCATAACTGAGGTGAATGTGAGACTGATGTGCATGTGGCCTGTGTGGGGTGTGAGGAAAGTGTGGGAAAACATTTGCACCCACCGCCCTCTACTGCAAGTTGGCCACCCTACCTCACCAAGCAGTCGCCACTACTTGCATAATAGGGAATTTTTCTCACATACTGAGAATACTTGGCACATTTAGGTTAGTTGCATGTGAAAGAATTCACATATTTCGAGCTTGCATGTACTGAATACCTGGTGTATATATTTTTACAATTTTGATGGTCTTAGCAGTACTGGTGATTTTTAGCATTTCTGGTGACTCTTCTAGCAGTTCTGGTATTTTTGTCGTAGAAAAAATACAACTCAGAAAAAGATTATTACACATGACGAGGAACATGAGAGAGTGACTGACTGCTTGGTATTTTGGCATCACAATAAATAAGGAGGAACACTGCACCCACCTGCTTCATCAAAACAGAAGCGTATCCAGTCCCCAAAGGTAAAATCAACTCTCTCTCCATGACGCACCACAATCACCTTACGTGGACCCTTGATGGGAAATTGGTACAATGGCCCTTCCTTCTTTGGCTTCTTGACCTGCCAGTGTGGCCACAACAAGCATCCTTGGTTAGAATTGGTTCCTTCACTTACATATGAGGGAAAATTGTAATTTACATAAATTTGGTTTATAAATTTACTGTTTCAAATCAAGTAATTTTCTACTTTTCTTGATTCAGGAATAAAGGATTCACATCTATAAAAGTTCTAAAAAATATATTGAGAGATCGATTAAATGGTAAAAAAAATTCAAAATCTTGAATGGATTCTTACTAGTGAGTGTTTCACAAGGAACATAACTCATTAATATACCACTGCTTACTTGCACTAATCTTATAGTTCCAAGCACATCAGTCCTTACAACAGTCACACAAAAGCCACTTCACTTTCCATTTCCTTTAGATGCAATGCATTTGGTGGAACCTCCTGTCATTCATTATTTTGAGCCAATCTTTCCAATCTGTTGAATCAACAATTACTCTGTATGTTCTTTTCTCATTTCACAGTCATAATGCTATTTTGCTGGTGTATGCAATGGGTTTCTATTTGTTTTTCTGGCCAAGTAGCCGACCTGTTGGCATGTTAAAGAATTATAGCGAGGAGAATATCTAAGATCAAGAAGGGACTGCAGGTTATGCTTTCTGACAGACACCAGGTCAGACCAACTTTGGCTTATCATCTTGTAGTTTTCACTATTAATCTTGTCAGTTAGTATGGATTTAATGCTTTTCTTACTCATTTGTCTATCTTTTCCAAGTAAAGATATAACAAGAACATAAGAAAAAAAACCCACACACACAATGGAAGCTTGATATAAGAGATCCCTTTATCTGCATTATTTAAGAAAGTGCACAGCATAAATAAAATACAACACAAAGGACAATTAAATGCAAGAGGTATGTTTAAACCACATCCTTCCTGGCTTAGGAAATTTGACGGTACCAAATACGCTCACCTTGGCATAGAGGGCATCAAGGTCCTCCTGTTTGTGCAGCAGAGGGGACTGTGTGGCCTCTAAGGAAGCCTGTCGAGAGTGAAGGCGGTCCATGGAAGAAGATTCTGAGAGGGCCTCAGTGGAGCGTCGGGACCCCTCACTGTTCTCTATGAGGTTCAGTAATGAGAGGGAGATGGGTGGGCGGTTAGGTAGGGACTCCACACACTCTCTTCCACTGGTGCCAATCACCGGTATGCTTCTGGAGAGGGAGAAGGTAAGGAAAAGTGAAGCTGTGATGGGCGTCTTGTAAATGGAGAGGAACAGAACGACAAGCCATAGTAAACCCAAGACTAAGATGCTTCTGAAGGGGCAAGATAGAGATGTGACAACTGAGGCTGAGATGAGAAACTTAGGTGTGGGTGGAAAGTACGTAGCAAGATTGGGAAGCCATAGCAATAGTGTGTGTGCACAGTGTGTTGGTTCCAGATGAGTGGGAAGTATTACTAGAGCTGCCCTACACTGCTGTGCCAGCCATATGATGGTAATCCTCTTTTGTCGTCTTAACCTTATTCTATATATGGTACAATCAGGAAAACACAATTACACAAAGTACTTTAAAATTTTGTCCCATCAAGATTACATCAAAACAAGACTATTCACCATCAATTTTTAGAGTAATAATGATTTATCAAGATATAACAGTCTGTTCATCAAGCTTCATCATCACTTACTTATGAAGGGTCCAGGCATCAGATTCCGCTGTCCGCTCGATGTAGTTGATGGGAAGGAAGCCTGTGGAGCCAGTGAGCCAGGACGTTCCCTCTACCCACCCATCAGGGGAAGAGGCCAGGCTGTCTCCCTTCACATAAACAAAGTCCCCAATTAACAGCTCAAGCTCATCAGGGTCTCGTGACACATGGGAGTAGAGGACCTTGTGTACCTGGGAAGGGAAGTGATTGGGTCAGGGATGCAGGAACTGCCAATTTGTTTTTCTGTGAGGTGGTTCTGCATACAGCTGAATCTTGATTTATGAAAAGCTGTGTTGTGCATTTTGCATTTTGTAAAACAAACACAGTGGAACCTCAGTCACTGAACACCTCCCTTTTTGAACAAATTGTTTTTGCAGAAAATTTTGAACTCACAATTGCTTTGCTTGCTGTACCGTAATTCAGTTCTCAAACAAAGTTACTTGGTTTCAAATATTAAAAAACAAAGCAAAAGCTGCCATTTATTATTAATTTATAGTTTATATAAATATTTCTTTCATTTTCATATATTTGGAGGAGAGACACTGTGTAAAATAGTAATTTAATCTTTGAAATAAGGTAAATGTGATCCCTTTGAAGAGCCTCGATGTAAACAAACAGTGTCTTGGCTAGCTCAGGAGTAATCCCAACTCCCGAGCCATATGTGGCTCTCTTGATGATCCCACAATGCCATCACTACAGCACAACTGCATTTTCCCACTAGCTTTTCCCAGCAGCAAGATGTCTAAATGTTATGATCATCTTCATTTTGGTGGTGAGTGGGTTGCTCCTCTCTGTGTCACTATGTGGGGCTTCCCTCACTAGATCAGTGACAAAGAGAATACCTGCACAGTCAAAACAGTATCTTCTAATGAGTTCTGTGTCACTAAGTTCACTGAATACATCCTTTCTGGATAAATAATTTCTGAGCTGGAGATGTTGTGAACTGGCCATTTTACCAGTGAAAGCATCTGTCATTAGCCGCTAAGACAGGGTGGACAGGTGTCCAGGAACAGATTAATCCATTTTACACTGATTCCTATGAGGAAAATAGCTTTGGTTTTTTAACGTTTCAGATTTTAAATGGCATTCAGAAGTTAATTAAGTTTGAGAACCGAGGTTCCACTGTACATATACTGAAAGGAAATATAAGTCTAGAACCTTTTTTGCACTTAAAGCTTTTTCAATTTTGGTAATAGATAAATAATGTGAATTGTCTTGCTTCTAAAGCATGTTTGTAATATTTTACATAATTTCTTAGCAATGATTTTTCTGTACCCTTCCAACTATTTCTCTGAGTGAATGATTTATGATGCCATGAGAATAGAGATACCCAGCACTGCTCCTTAAAAATTAGATAATTTACCTTGTTTTACAGGACTGATATATTGAGAGAATACTTGAACAGGCCAGTCAAATTCATGTTGGTGGACAGAAACAGCCCTGTATAACATGAAAATGAGGGGGTACTGAGGGGCATATCCTTACCTCATTGTTGTGGATGCGAGTGTCCCTGGAGTAAAGCCGCACCTCCCAAGTAACTGGTGCTCTCTGGTCCACTGCCTCCACTAATGCTTCTAAACGTGGGAACTGTGACAGTGGAAACTGGTATGCCAGGGTGAGATGCAGAGCCTTGCTGGCAACCTCCCCAGGACTGCCTGTTGGAAGGATTGACCCTCATCTTCAGTGAGAAGGTGGAGGTAATGTGCTGCTTCCACATTATTCTACCAAAGGATGCTACTGATCAAATGTGAGAATGTACTTTCTTTCATTCTTAACATTTACTGAAGCAGCAATAGGTTTCTCTCTCCCTCTCTTCCTTATTTTTATTTGGTACTTGGTTTGTCTTCCTTTGCAGGTTATAAAATACCAAGCTGGAGAAGTAGAGACAAGATGATGCACAGGTTTTCTCTGGCCTGTATTCTTCAGCCGTTGTGAGAGGCATACAGGAGTGCAACAACTTCCCAACAAGAAAGTGATTTCCTCATATTGATACAGCCCAAGGCTATCATAGACTGGACTACACAACTACAAGAAAAAAGAATAACCAAAACAGAAATTTGAGATATTCTTCTCAATTTTGTATGTATTATCTATTATTGTTTTCATAAGGATCCTGAAAAAAAATACCATCAAATTCTGAAAGATGATGTGGAATCAATAAAATCTGTGATCCATGTCATCTCAATGAAGCCAAATAAGCAGTGTCTCCTCTCTCCCTGTCTCTCATTGTACACAAAAGTACAGTTAATTCATTTTTAGCTCTAGGGCATGAACCAGAGCTGTATGACTGAGAAACTCTTAGTGATTATATGGATGTCTTCTTGTACAGACTGACTTGTATAAAGATAGTAGTAGTATACGTATGCTATGGGGGTTAAAACACTGCAAACAGAGGGTGGAGGTGAGTGTGTGTCAGTGGAGGCATGCCGGTCTGGGTGTGGGAGACACAGCGTTACCAGAGTCAATGTGGTAGTATGTATCAGGCAGGTAGAATGAAAGCTGGATCATCTATATGTACAGGGAAATCTGCACGGTTGACATGCATAATAGGAGGCAGTAGGCACCTGCTGAAACAATAATTACTCCCAGTGAGGTCTAAAACACTGGAACAGGGGGTGCTGTGAACTTATCATTAAACCCAGCTGTGACCTCAATGAATGTTTCCCTTTGTGTCTCACAACACAAGGGGGGGCAGTCACAGCCTGCCCTCTAAAGACAATTCTCTTCCTTCACACAAAACTACAAGCACCTAATTACACACACACCCTTCACTCAAAATTAAAAATTATCATGGTGACTCCTACACCAGCCTGAGTCCCCATCTGGGGTGGGGACCACAAATGTCCCCAGGTCAAACTGCTCTTCTGTTATCGATCCTAGGTGTCTTGACACCCCTCCCCCTCAACTTTTTTTTCATTAACTTCTGCAACATTTGCAGTCTTTGATCTGATTTTGTCTGTAGAACACCACCTCTCCTCTACTAAACCTCAGCTTCTTTTCCTCAATGAAACACAGGTGTCAGAGGCAACTGACAGTAGCTACCATTTGCTTACGACTACAGAGTCACTCTCAAACTAAATTTATCTGTGCTGTATACCTCTCTCCTAACTCCTCTGACTATAAGAAATTCTTTGACAGCTTAACTTCCAAAGTGGAACTCATTCTGACTCTCTTTTCTTTTGCAGAGATCTCCATTCTTGGAGACTTCAATATTCACCACCAGCTTTGGCTTTCCTCTCCCTTCACTGACCATCCTGGTAAACTAGCCTTCAACTTTGCTATCTTCCACTACCTAGAGTAATTGGTGCAGCACCCTACTCATATTCCTGACAATCTTGGAGATACATCCAACATTCTTGACCTTTTCCTAACCTCTAATCTTTCTGCTTATGCTGTTACTCTCTCTTCTCTGCTGGGCTCCTATGAACACAATCTCATATCTGTATATTGCCCTATCACTCCAAACTCTCCTCAGTATCCCCCTAAGCAGAGGTGCCTTTGGTGTTTTGCCTCTACTAGTTGGGGAGACCTGAGGAGATATTTTGCTGATTTTCCATGGAATGACTATTGCTTCTGTGTCAGAGACCTGTCTCTGTGTGCTGAGCACATAACAGAGGTTATAGTGTCTGGCATGCAGGTGTACATTCCTCATTCTTTTCTCGACCTAAACCTTCCAAACCTTGGTTTAACACAACCTGTTCTCATGCTATACATGTTTGAGAGGTGGCCCACAAAAGGTACTTAAGGGTTCCATCACCAGAATTTCATGCACTTTATATTTCTGCATGGAACCATGCCATGTCTGTTCTCTAACTAGCCAAAAACTCCTTCATTAATAGAAAGTGTCAAAATTTTCCAAGATCTAACTCCCCTTGTGACTTCTGGCATCTAGCCAAAAACATCTCCAATAACTTTGCTTCTTCTTTCCCTCCTTTATTTCAACCAGATGGTCATTGCTGTCTCATCTATTTATAAAGCTGAACTCTTAGCTCAAACCTTTGCTAAAAACTCTACCTTAGATGATTCAGGGTTTGTTCCCCCCTCTCCTCCATCCTCTATTTCATGCTACCTATTAAAATTCTTTGCAGTGATGTTTTCCATGCCCTTGCTGGCCTAAACCCTCAGAAGGCTTAAGGACCTGATGGGATCCCTCCTATTGTTCTCTGAAAATGCACCTCTGTGCTTGCACCTTGTCTAGTCAAACTCTTTCAACTCTGTCTATCAACATCTACCTTTCCTTTTTGCTGGAAGTGTGCCTACATGAACCCTGTTCCTAAGAAGGGTGACCATTCTAATCCTTCAAACTACCATCCCATTGTTTTAATTTCCTGCCTATCTAAGGTTTTTGAATCTATCCTCAACAGGAAGCTTCTTAAACATCTATCACTTCACAACCTTCTATCTGATGAGTTCCATCAAGGCCACTCTACTAGTGATCTTCTGGCTTTCCTTAGTGAGTCTTGGTCATCCTCTTTTAGAGATTTTGGTGAAACTTTTGCTGTTGCCTTAGACATATCAAAAGCTTTTGATAGAGTCTGACACAAAGCTTTGATTTCTAAACTACCCTCCTATGGCTTCTATCCTTCTCTCTGTAACTTCATCTCAAGTTTCCTTTCTGACCATTCTATTGCTGCTGTGGTAGACAATCATTGTTCTTCTCCTAAATCTATTAACAGTGGTATTCCTCAGGATTTTGTCGTCACCCACTCTCTTCCTATTATTCATCAATGATCTTCTAAACCAAACTTCTTGTCCTATCCACTCCCACACTGATGATACCATCCTGCATTTTTCCATGTTTTTTTGCAGACATCCAACCCTTCAGGAAGCAAACAGTCCATGCAAGGAAGCCACAGAACGCCTGACTTCTGATCTCTCTAAACTTTCTGATTGGGGCAGAGCAAACTTGATATTGTTCATTGCCTCAAAAACTCGATTCCTCCACTTACCAACTTGACACAACCTTCCAAACACCTATCCCCTCTTCTTCAATGACACTCAACTGTTCCCCTCTTCTATACTGAATATCCTTGATCTATCCTTTTCTTATAATCTAAATCTGAAACTTCACATCTCATCTCTTGCTAAAACCGCTTCTATGAAGTAGGTGTTCTAAGACGTCTCCAACAGTTTTTCTCATCCCCAACAGCTGCTAACTTTGTACAAGGGCCTTATCTGTCCATGTGTGGATTATGCTTCACATGGCTTGGGGGGAAGGGGGGTTCTCTTATACTGCACTTTTAGACAAGGTGGAATCAAAAGCTTTTCATTTCATCAACTCCTCTCCTCTAACTGAATGTCTTCAGCCTCTCTCTCACTGCCTCAATGTTGCATCTCTTAATATCTTCTGCTGTTATTTTCATGCTAACTGCTCTTCTGATTTTGCTAACTGCATGCCTCCCCTCCTCCCATAGCCTCAGTGCACAAGACTTTCTTCTTTCTCTCACCTCTATTCTGTCCACCTCTTTAATGCAAGAGTTAACCAGTATTCTCAATCATTCATCCCTTTCTCTGGTAAACTCGGGAATTCCCTGCCTGTTTCTGTATTTCCAGCTTCCTATGACTTGAACTCCTTCAAGAGGGAGGTTTCAAGACACTTATCCTTCAATTTTTTTACTACCGCTTCAAACCCTATTCAGGGACTGGCATCTCAGTAGGCCTTTTTTATTGTATTTTTGTTGCCCTTGGCTGGTGTCCTTCCTAAAAAAAAAGAAAAAAAAAGAAAAAAATTATATATATATATATATATATATATATATATATATATATATATATATATATATATATATATATATATATATATATATATATATATATATATATATATGCAGAAATTACTGTTATGTGCTTGGTATTATCTTCTGGATGGCATATGTTGTTCATATGCACTTAAATCTTAAAATAGGCTTAAATCTATATACACATAAGCTGTCATTAGTAATAAAGGTGTTAGTAATACATTTAGCATGTAGCTCACAGCATATTGTTATTTATGGTTATTCAGAAAAATTTCCCCCATTTTATAATTTTTGGAGAGAATTTTTATAACAATTTCTTTCTATTTTATAGGAGTAGCTTGTGTTAACTTTTTGGTCAAAGAGAAGGTTGTCCTGAATTAACAGAAAGAAAATACACTGATCACATAATATAATACTTGAATTCTAAATTTGTACTTGGTCAGTAGAACTGTATGTGATCCATGGCTGTAAGGAAGGTTCATGCAAGGGTATGTTTTCTACAACACACAGTGGAAATCTGATTCTGCTCACATAGTTTGAAGAATTGAGAAGTTAGGCAACCAAGGGAAGGCTTGCAAGACCATGCTGAAGAACTTAGGAAAAATAATAAAGTAGCATAATTAAGCTACTGAAAAGGTAGTAACAATGATAGGGTAAACTCTCCATTCCCTTTGGACATAACCTCCTTACAGTATTCTTGTGGCAAAGTAGTTCCTGAACACCAGGGCAGACATACTGCCATCACCTCCAGTTTGTCGTAACAACCTGCGTCAACTTTGTTAAACAAGAAAGGCAAACGTAAGCAATTAGTTTTCCGGTCACGATGGGCCACCGAGACAGAAGCTCGCAATTATGTATTGCTTGTGCCCTTCTTTAAGTCTAATCCTTACGCCTATATCTAAGTCTATGCCTTGCTTGTTTTCTATATTGACATGTGAGAGCAATATTTATGACATTCAGTGTTTTCACAGAAGTTCTAGACACTTACAGAGATGTATGTTTACTCAGAATGATAAGTGCAGTTATAATCATATGACAAGAACAAGAAACAAAGATGAAAGTCATAGCAACAGCCAGATACTTACACAGGTGTGATGCCTCTTTGACAAAGGACATGGCAAGCTTCTTGATTAAGTCTTCCTGATGCTCGGTGAGGAAGAGTCCCATGTAATTGGGGGAGACGTATTTGTCGAGGGTGAGGCTGGAGGGGAAGGAGGGCAGCAGGCTATGCACCACCTCCTTCAATACTGACACCAATGGTTCACAGTTCTCATCCCCACACTGAAGAAGGAAAAGTATTCTTTTATTTTGTTTATATTTTTTTATATAATTCTTAAAATTCAAAATTATGTACATCTTTAAAAAGCTGCATAAAAGACAAAATACATGGCAATTATATGAGAGAGAGAGAGAGAGAGAGAGAGAGAGAGAGAGAGAGAGAGAGAGAGAGAGAGAGAGAGAGAGAGAGAGAGAGAGAGAGAGAGAGAGAGAGAGAGAGAGAGAGAGAGAGAGAGAGAGAGAGAGAGAGAGAGAGAGAGAGAGAGAGAGAGAGAGAGAGAGAGAGAGGGGGGGGGGGGGGGGGGGAGGGGGAGGCAAGGGACAGGTAGCCATACACAAAAACTCACTTTAAATGAGCAAAGTGTTATGTGAGGCACCAGGTTATGGGCACCATTCCAGCCACACTTCTGTAGTGAATCATCCCAGAAGGCCTGGATCTGTTCATAGAGAGGACCAGTGGGACACAAGTACACAACATACTCCCGTGGCCGGTCCAAGTCTAGTGTGGTGTCATTGACGTGTGCCAGGAGCCAGTCTGAGGCCAGCTGTACTCCTCGGTGCCCTGTGGCTACCAAAGCTTTTTCTCTGAGGAAGGAAAGCTATACATGATCCTGAAAAGTCTCCCAGAAAAGTTAAAACTTTCTTGAAATCCCAGAACATATCTTGAAAAATTCCTTTGCAAAATCTTCAAAATTCATTGTACAAAAATTATAGTAAATGAGTTGAATTATCACATGCAGTGATATTTATACATATATTACCTGCACCTAAAAATCTAGTCTAGTCTGTCTAGTTTAGAACAGTCATGATTAATAGTCAAGTAGGTAACATACAACACTAACTTCATCTGTGTTTAGCATTTCTTTTTGAATCTCAAGTTGTCTGATCTGCTAAAAATAAATCAAATATAAGGAGGCTGTCAGCATGTCTGAAGATTTCATATTAGACTGAGGAATAAAAATGAAACACAGTGGAATGAATCATAACTCATTATTATCTCATGGGATCTTTGTGAGTTTAAAACTTACGCTCTGTGCTTTGGGAAACCCATCTGTAGAAGGATCTGAAGAGGAGAGAGATGCTGTCGAGAGAGCTTGGTTGGTGTTGGGTTCTTCCGAGGAGGCAGGAGGGTGGCCATCATGGTGTGGTGGATTCCCAGGATCTGTAAAGGCCAAGGTCCTCACTACTTCTTCTACTAGCAATATCCACAACATGCTGCATCACCCAACTTCAATTTATAAACTTTTATACTATGGGCATACCAACTACTTTGTCATTTATCTTCAACTATAAATACCCAAATGACACATAAATAGAAAATTATATAAAAATATTAGAAAATACACAAAATTAAGACAAATATCAAAATATATCATTGGTTTATTTTCTTCACTCTAAAGAAAAAAGAAATGGAGTATGATATGAAACTGTAGTTTTATTATTGCTTCTAATAATTTTCAAAAGGCAAACTTAACTCTCATACCCTGATACACCACAAGTGTGGCTTCACGGCAAACCCTGATGTGCCACATCCGTGGCTTCATTCAAAATTTGTGATTTCTTGAGGCTGTGACATATGTCTCTGAATATGAACCATTCATAAAAGAAGGCCTTTCTGCCTTTTTACACCACAGTTCTGCTGGAATTCTCCTTTTTAATGCTGAATAATGACAACCAGTGCAAGCCTCTAGGGTACAGGATATGTAAGAGTTGCCGTTCTTTAAGTACTTCATTTTATTCATTTTATTTTTGTTATTACTTTTGTTCTTTTCATGTTTCTTTGCCTCTTTACTACTTTCAAGTTTGTGAGGTAACACAAGCTGATAATACTCTGAATGAAAATTTACTTTACAGTATACTACGGCCAATAGTGATGAGAGACTTTGAGTGAGTTTTCTAGTGAGTCAAGCAGGTACGATGACACAAGTGATTAGGATATTATTTATGATGATAAGAGCGATCCAAGGTACCACAAAAGGCTCAAAATGCAGTAAGTTTTGTCTTACCAGAAGGGAAACATTTAGAAACAATAAGAAAATCTATTTTCTGACTGAAACATGCCTCTGTACTTAAAGCTTGCCTAGTCAAACTCTTCTAACTATGCCTCTCAACATCTACCTTTCCTTCAAGCTGAAAGTTTGCCTACATTCAGCCTGTTCCGAAAATGGGTGACCACTCCGATACCTCAAACTACTATCCTATTGCTTTAATTTCCTGTATCTCTAGTTTTTTTAATCTACCCTCAGTGGAAGATTCTTAAACATCTACCACTTCACAACCTTCTATCTGATTACCAGTATGGATTCCATTAAGGCCACTCTACTGGTAATCTTCTGGTTTTCCTTACTGAGTCTTGGTCATCTTCTTTTAGGGATTTTGGTGAAACTTTTGCTGTTGCCTTAAAGATATCAAAAGCTTTTGATAGAGTCTAGCACAAAGCTTTGATTTCCAAACTACCCTCCTACAGCTTCTATCCTCCTCTCTGTAACCTCATCTCAAGTTTCCTATCTGAGCATTCTATTGCTGCTGTGGTAAATGATCACTGTTCTTCTCCTAAATCTATTAACAATGATGCTCCTCAGGGTTCTGTCCTGTCACCCACTCTCTTCCTATTATTTATCAATGATCTTATAAACCAAATTTCTTGTCCTATCCACTCCTATGCTGATGATACCACCCTGCACTATTCCACATCTTTTTGTTGATGTTTAATGCTTCAGGAAGTAAACAACTCAAACAGGGAAGCCACAGAACACCTGACTTTGATCTCTCTAATATTTCTGATTGAGGTAGAGCAAACTTAGTATTGTTCAATACCTCAAAAACTCAATATCTCCATCTATCAACTCAACACAATCTTCCAGATAATCATCCCCTCTTTTTTAATGACACTCAACTCTCCCCCTCTTCTACATTGAACATCCTTGGTCTTTCCTTTACTTATAATCTTAACTGGAAACTTCACATCTCATCTCTAGCCAAAATTAGCTTCTAGGAAGTTAGGCATTCTGAGTTGTCTCTGCCAGTTTTTTTTTCCACCCCTGCAGCTGCTAATTCTGTACAAGGGCCTTATCTGTCCAGACATACAGCTTATCTGTTCCAGACATACAGCTCTATTAGACATGGTGGAATCAAAAAGCTTTTCATCTTGCCAACTCCTCTCCTCTAACTGTCTTGAGCCTTTCTCATCACTGTGATGTTGCATCTCTTGCTAACTCCTACTGCTATTTTCTTTTGTTTTCTTTCACTCCTACTCTGTCCACCTCTCTAATGCAAGAGTTAACCAGTATTCTCAATCACTCATCCCTTTCTTTGGTAAACTCTGGAATTCCCTTCCTACTTCTGTATTTCCTCCTTCCTATGACTTGAACTCTTTCAAGAGAGAGATTTCAAGACACTTATCCTTAAATTTTTGACGACTGCTTTTGGGGACTGGCACCTCAGTGAACCTTTTTTTCTTATAAGTTTGTTGCCCTTGGGTGGTGCTCCTCCTGCATAAAAAAAAAAGTTTTCTTGTACATTTTATTTATATGGATAAATATTTTCCTATATCATTTTGTAATGGTTGGTTTAATTTTCTTCATAAATTTGCAAAGTGCAACTAATTACCTAACATTAAACATATAGATAATAACCCATATTTCTTACTTAGAGTATTGAGAAATATTGACCAAATAAAAATTCACCGAGGCGCCTTTGGTTTACATGTATGCTAAACCACGTTTTTATTTTATTTTATTTCGGTTTTATTATAGTTTTAGCCATTACACACTACGTGGTAATAACTTACCTCATTTTGTTCTTCTCACTATTCACATCATTTCTAATGATTACACTACTTGTCAGAAATTAATAATAACGCCACAACAGGCCTGGGAATGCACAGCGCTTTTTCTAAGTCCACAGGTAAACATAAATGGTGTATTGTTGCCTGAACTTCAGTTGTTTAATGCTTTGAATTGTGGGTAGCTGCTGGATAGGATCACTGTGTCTATAATTCCTCGGGCCAATCACGTGCTACCACCACTTAACACCACGAGTTGCACCAATAGGAAGTCTCTATAAGTACCCATAAGCTGTGCGGGCAGGTTAGGTTAGGTTAGGTTAGGTTCCCCACAGGCCCCCAAGCTTGCTTGAGGGATGGGGGGACCGTGGGTAGAGATTGGAGACATTGGCTTAAACTATAAATTTACCTTTATTTTATTTTATTTTATTCTATTTATTTATTTATTTATTTTTTTTTTTTACCTACGGAGTATAGCTGAGTTAGACATTTCTAAAGTAAACTACTCATGTCCTCTCAAAATCCATGTCTATAACGAGGTAAGAGGCACAGCATATTTGTTTTGCCCTACACTGCCCAGTCAGTACAGATGCCCTGATCAAGATCGGTCACGAATCACAGGTCACAGGTCATAGTTGATGGGCCATAGCCACGCCTCCTGAAGGCCTCTTCCAAGACCGTCCTGAGAATAAATAAATAAAAAAACTTCTATTCCCACAAAACAGATGCCTTCTGATGTGTGTGCCGAAGAGAATACTATCGTGCATACATGCATTCATAGTGTGACCCAATAATTGCATTACCTTCGGTGGTTGTGGCCTGTGTATGGCGACGGTCCGATACTTGTTTGGCTCTGCTCTCAATACCTGCCGCTGTCTGTCTAATGCTGAAACATGCAAACTGGAAAGTTTTCAGCATTTAGACCGTATATTAATAAACAAATTACAGGGAGTAATTATATATTTTTAAATGAAAAAAAAGTGCTAGTTCAACTCCCGCAGATACATGATGAGATCAGTCAGAGTGGAATCGGGCCTCTAGTTCGGATGTTTTGGAAGGACTTTGCGAGCTGGCGTGTTTACACTCTGCGGCATGACGGGCATCCTTTTCGAAGATATTTTTGACGTGAAGGACATCGATCCTGATGGGAAAAAGTTTGATCGAGGTGAGATAACTCCGTATTAAGGTGGTCTGGTTATGATTTGTAGTGCACGAGGGCCTGTCACGGCGGCGGTGGGGCGGCACGAGGCAACTCACGTGGGGCAGTCCAGATGGGCCACCACACCTCACTTCCTCCCCCTGTATCTTACGGAAATGTTGCAGGGTTGCCCTTGTTTCAGCATTGTCACGTTATATAGCCGTCATCTAGGTGAATGCCACGTACCTCACTACTGATGAATGGCATATGTCATATACCAATTATGTGACCATCTCTGGATAACGAAATGGGCATAATTGCAATTGCGTGCATTACTTTAATTTTCATGGTATTTCCCAATATACAAGCTTTGGGACCAAATAAGCGATGATTAGGAGAGCGGACAAAAAATGTGCACATCTTTATACTACTAGTATGGAACATCATCCTCCATGGACTCCTTCTGAAAGTCACACAGGCTGTTGCATGTTAGTCTCTTGTCTGCATAACAATGAGGGGCTTTCCAAAAGGTATTACTACAGTTTTGTGTGATATAGAGCATTAATGTATGGTTGTTGTAGATCTCACTATTTAGAGTATCTTGAAGCCTGTGCATCATCCTTTGGAAATGAATAATAGCACTGATAACAAATTTATAAGATGTAGCTGATTAAGCCCACTAAAGGTACTTAAGCCTTCCATCACCAGAATCTCATGCACTTTACAATTCTTTCCAGAACCATACCAAGTCTGTTCTCCAAAAACTCCTTCATTAACAGAAAGTGTCAAAATCTTTCAAGATCTAACTCCCCTTGTGACTTCTGGCATTTCTCCAGTAACTTTGCTTCTTCTTCTTTCCCTCCTTTATTTCAACCAAATGGCACCACTGCTCTCACATCTATTCCCAAAGCTGAATTCTTCACTCAAACCTTTGCTAAAAACTCTACCTTGGATGATTTTGGGCTTGTTCCTCTCTCTTCACCCTCTGGCTACTTCATGCTACCTATTAAAATTCTTTGCAATGATGTTTTCCATGCCCTCACTGGCCTAAACCCTTGGAAGGCTTATGGAACTGATGGGGTCCCTCCTATTGTTCTCCAAAACTCTGCCTCTGTGCTTTCACCTTGCCTAGTCAAACTCTTTCAGCTCTGTCTGTCAACATCTACCTTTCCTTCTTGCTGGAAATTTGCCTACATTCAGCCTGTTCCTAAAAAAGGGTGACTGTTCTAATCTCTCAGACTACCATCCTATTGCTTTAATTTCCTGCCTATCTAAAGCTTTTAAATCTATCCCCATCAGGAAGATTCTTAAACATCTATCACTTCACAACCTTCTGTCTGATTGCCATTATGGGTTCCATGAAGGCCGCTCTACTGGTGATCTGGCTTTCCTTACTGAGTCTTGGTCATCCTCTTTTAGAGATTTTGGTGAAACTTTTGCTGTTGCCTTGGATATATCAAAAGCTTTTGATAGAGTACAAGGGCCTTATCTGTCCATGTATGGAGTATGCTTCACATGTCTGAGTGGGTTCCACTCGTACCACTCTTCTAGACAGGGTGGAACCAAAAGCTTTTTCATCTCATCAACTCCTCTCTTCTAACTGACTGTCTTCAGCCTCTCTCATTGCTGCAATGTTGCATCTCTAGCTGTCTTCTACTGCTATTTTCATGCTAACTGTTCTTCTGATCTTGATAACTGCATGCTTCCCCTCCTCCCAAAGCCTCACTGCACAAGACTTTCTTCTTTCACCCCTATTCTGTACACCTCTCTAATGCAAGAGTTAACCAGTATTCTCAATCATTCATCTCTTTACCTTCCTATGACTTGAATTCCTTCAAGAGGGAGGTTTCAAGACACTTATCCTTCAATTTTTGACTACCGCTTTGGACCCTTTTCTGGGACTGGCATCTCAGTGGGTTTTTTTTTTTTTTTTTATTGGGTTATTGTTGCCCTTGACCAGTGTCCTTCCTACATAAAAAGAAAAGTAATTTTTTTTCTTTATCTGGGCTCTTACACATAGATCCAAGTAGACAATGTTCTAGTGTTGTTAGGAATTTGTGGATGTAGCTGGAGTTTGTTGAATTCATACATTGCCTAACTGCTTCCATGATGCTGGTGCTGAAGCCAACCAATCACATGTTCATCTATCTTTTTTCGGACTTTTGTATGTAGCCTTCCTAATCAGGATGTGGTCATAAGCTTTAAGTCTCATTGATGCCAAGTGTTTAACAGATCATTTAGATTTTCTCCCCCACTACCATAATGTTGCATCCCTTACTATCTTTTTCAGACTTTTGTATATAGCCTTCCTAATCAGGATGTAATCAGAAGCTTTTAGTCTCATTAATGCCAAGTCTCTAACAGATCATTTTGATTTTCTTGCCCACTACCATAATGTTATATATATATATATATATATATATATATATATATATATATATATATATATATATATATATATATATATATATATATATATATATATATATATATATATATATATATAGTCACCCCTCCATTTAACATAAAAGTAAAATGCCTCGAAAGGCAATTGATGAGTGAAGCTGTCAGTAAAGCGTCAGTGGAATGGGTATTTCAATAAGTAATAGAGAGAGAGAGAGAGAGAGAGAGAGAGAGAGAGAGAGAGAGAGAGAGAGAGAGAGAGAGAGAGAGAGCACCCTTCACATTGTGCACTTGCCTAATATTCATATCACTCTAGCTCAAAACTTTGTGAGAAAGAAAAACTTTGTCCATTTAACATACCAGTAAAATGCCTCGAAAGGCAATTGATGAGTGAAGCTGTCAGTAAAGTGTCAGTGGAATGGGTATTTCAATAAGTAAGAGAGAGAGAGAGAGAGAGAGAGAGAGAAAGAGAGAGAGAGAGAGAGAGAGAGAGAGAGAGAGAGAGAGAGAGAGAGAGAGAGAGAGAGAGAGAGAGAGAGAGCACCCTTCACATTGTGCACTTGGCTAATATTCATATCACTCTAGCTCAAAACTTTGTGAGAGCCTAATGGTTGTGCTATATACCATTAGATAGAAAATTTCATTCTGCATTCAGTGGTATGTGTCTGGTCTTGTTGAGACTTTTTAAAAAAAGTTGGTGAAAATTGCAGAAAACTGATGGTTGATTTATAAAAAAGTTTTATACTGTATTTTTTGCATGTACAATAGTGTTGCAAATTAGATATGTTTGTTTCATTATAAATTGTTTTAATCTTATTACCCACAAAATTTGAGCTTTTTCAGCTTATTAGTTGAAAAGTTGGTGGCAATTTCAGGCACAGTGCACACCACGCACTTGCCCAATATTCAAATCACTCTAGCTCAGAACTCTGCAAGAGCCTAATAGTTGTGCTATATACCGTTGGATAGGAAATTTCATTCTCTGTTTAGCAGTATGTGTCCACTCTCTTTTGAGACAAAAGGAACTTGCTGAAAATTACAAAAAACTTTACAAAAAGTTTTACTAAAAGCTTTACAAAAAAGTTTTTAAAAGTTTATTTTGCATATGCGCAGTAGTGTTGCTAATTTGACATGCTTTTTCATTATAACTTGTGTTATTAGCAGGAAAATTTGAGCTTGATCAGTTAATTAGTTAAAAGGTGGAATTTTGACTGTGCATATGCAGTGCTACTTGAAAGTTGATGTAAAAAAAATTATTAAAATCATAACAACATGACAACTCTTAAATTTTATTAAAATTGGCTGAGTAGTTTTTCGAGAAATCCCATTTTTGACACCTTTCTACTTTTTTGTAAGTGACCCATTGTCTTCACCCAATAGAAGAGGTGAAAGCTATATCATATAAAATTGATTGTGTTGTGCTATCATATGGTGCTAATTTCATTATGATTGGCCACATAGTTCCAGAGATATTATTGTTTGAATAGCATTATGTTCTGGCTGGGCCAGGCCAGGCCACTCATAATGAAACAACAACTGCCATAATAAATTTCACTTTGCTCATAATAAAAGGGACCAGCAACGGTCTGTTAGTGGAAAATATCTGTTGCTGGAAAACCATGCTCCTTTTCAGTACCACCATGTAAAGTACCACTTCTACCAAGGTTGGCATTAAAGAACCCCCCCTCCCCCCTCCCCCCAATTTTTTTTTTTTTTTTTTTGTTTTGTTTAACATATTGAAATTTAGTTCTATATAATATTGATAAATAAGGTCTATATATGTGCATCTACATAAAAGATGTAAAAGTAGTCAAGCCTGATCCGTTAATTTCCTGTACAGTACAAGTTAGCACATGTTTTGTCCAAGTGGACCAACCTATATCAGCATGACCTAAACAGGCGATTGATTTCATTAATAGGAAGTGTCAAAATCTTTTGAGATCTAATTCCCTTCATGACTTATGGCATTAGCCAAAAACATTTCCAATAACTTTGCTTCTTCATCTTTCCCTCCTTCATTTCAAGCTGATGGCACCACTGCTGTCTCATCTATTTCTAAAGCTGAACTCTTTACTCAAACCTTTACTGAAAAACTTTATCTTGGATGATTCATGACTTTTTCTACCCTCTCCTCCACCCTCTGACTACTTCATGATACCCACTAAAATTTTTTGCAGTAATGTTTTCCATGCTCTCACTGGCCTAAACCATCAGAAGGCTTATGGACCCAATGGGGTCCCTCCTATTGTTCTTCAAAACTGTGCCTCCGTGCTTACACCTTGCCTAGTCAAACTTATTCAACTCTGTCTTTCAACATCTACCTTTCCTTCTTGCTGAAAGTTTGCCTACATTCAGCCTGTTCCTAAAAAGGGTGACCATTATAATCTCTCAAACTACTGTCCTATTGCTTTAATTTCCTGTATATCTAGTTTTTTAATCTATCCTCAGTAGGAAGATTCTGAAACATCTGTCACTTAGCAATCTTCTCTCTGATCGCCATTATGGGTTCCTTCAAGGCTGCTCTACTAGTGATCTTTTGGCTTTTCTTTCTGAGTCTTGGTCATCCTCTTTTAGGGATTTTGGAGAAACTTTTGCTGTTGCCTTAGACATATGAAAAGCTTTTGATAGAGTCTGGCACAAAGCTTTGATTCCCAAACTACCCTCCTACGGCTTCTATCCTTCTCTCTGTAATTTCATCTCAAGTTTCCTTTCTGAGCATTCTTTTGCTGCTGTGGTAGATGGTCACTGTTCTTCTAAATATACTAACAGTGATGTTCCTCAGGGTTCTGTCCTGTCACCCACTCTTCTTATTATTCATCAATGATCTTCTAAACCAAACTTCTTGTCTTATCCACTCCTATGCTGATGATACCACCCTGCACTTTTCCATGTCTTTTCACAGATGTCCAATCCTTCAGGAAGTAAACATTTCATGCAGGGAAGCCACAGAACGCCTGACTTCTGATCTCTCTAAAATTTCTGATTAGGGCAGAGCAAACTTGGTATTGTTCAATGCCTCAAAAACTCAATTCCTCCATCTATCAACTCAACAGAACTTTCTAGACAACTATCCCCTCTATTTCAGTAGAGGTCTGTCCTTTTCTTATAATCTAAACTGGAAACTTCACATCTCATCTCTAGCTAAAACAGCTTCTATGAAGTTAGGCATTCTGACACGTCTCTGCCACTTTTTCTCTTTGCCCCCTTCACCCCAGCTGCTAACTCTGTAAAAGGGCTTTATCTGTCCATGTGTGGAGTATGCTTCACATGTCGGGGGGGGTTCCACTCATACTGCTCTTCTAGACAGGGTGGAACCAAAAGCTTTTCATCTCAACTCCTCTCCTCTGATTGACTGTCTTCAACCTCTTTCTCATCGTTGCAGTGTTGTATCGCTAGCTATCTTCTACCACTGTTTTCATGCTGACTGCTCTTCTGATCTTGCTAACTGCATGCCTCCCCTCCTCCTGCAGCCTTGCTGCACAAGACTTTTTTCCTCTCACCCTTATTCTGTCCAACTCTCTAATGCTATCAACTCAACCTTCCTATGACTTGAATTCCTTCAAGAGGGAGGTTTCAAGACACTTATCCTTCAATTTTTTACTACCACTTCAGGCCTTATTCAGGGACTGGTATCTATGGGCTTTCATTTTTATTGGACTTTTGTTTCCTTTGGCTGGTGTCCTCCCTACTTAAAAAAAAGAAAGAAAATATATATATATATATATATATATATATATATATATATATATATATATATATATATATATATATATATATATATATATATATATATATATATATATATATATATATATATATATATATATATATATATATATGAGGCGCGCGGTGCAACAACGACGTAACCGTGAAATTTTCCATTTCTCGGTTACGTCGTTGTTGCACCGCGCGCCTCATATATTATATGAGGCGCGCGGTGCAACAACGACGTAACCGAGAAATGGAAAATTTCACGGTTACGTCGTTGTTGCACCGCGCGCCTCATATATACAGTAAAATCCCTCTTATCCGGCATCAATGGGATCGCCGACATGCTGGATACTTGAAGTTGCTGGATACTTGAATAGAAGTGAAATTATGTCCGCAGTCACCACCCTACACTCACACATCTTACCATAACAAAGATCAGCTAATCGCCGTGCTGCGCGTCACCACCCGCGCTGCCACCTCACACTCACCAACACACATTGTGATTGTAATTGTGACTCCTTCTGATCTTTTCAAGCTGAACCACTCATATAACACTTTGTCCATCATTTCACCACGATGATACTGCAGTGTGTGACAATTCTCTGCTGCCTTTGGGGTGTCGGTGGCTTTCATGTAATCCCGCAACTTTTTTCTTTGGGATTTAATGTCATAAATAGTTGATGAGCCCACACCATATTCCGCCATTAGTTGCTGTCTGCTTTCACCTCTCTCTAATCGTCGACAAATGTCTACCTTCTGCTTAAGTGTAAGCACAACACGCTTCCTCTTTTCTACAACTTTAGGCATGATGAAGGCGTCAGGCGATAAACAGTGCACAAGCGGGACTGAGTCACTGAGCAAACACAGTGCAGTGGGCCGTGGGTGGCGCGAAGCAGTGCGCTCTGGTGGCGAGGGGACAAAGTATGCCTCGTGCGTGAATTTTAATCAATTTTATGAGTACACATTGATTTTTTACTGATTTTAAGGCTCGGGGAAAAATGTGCTGGTTACTTGAAGCTACTGGATACTCGAATGCCGGATGAGAGGGATTTTACTGTATATATATATATATATATATATATATATATATATATATATATATATATATATATATATATATATATATACATACAGTAAAATCCCTCTTATCCGGCATCAACGGGACTGCTGACATGCCGGATTGGATACTTGAATATTGCCGGATACTTGAATAGAAGTGAAATTATGTCCACAATCACCACCCTACACTCACACATCTTACCATAACAAAGATCAGCTGATCTTAATCAGCAGCTGATCTGATCAGCTGCTTAAGTGTAAGCACAACATGTTTCCTCTTTTCTACAACTTTAGGCATGATGAAGGTGTCAGGCGATAAACACTGGACACGTGGGACTGAGTCACTGAGTAAACTGCAGGTGGTGTGAAGCAGTGCGCTCTGGTGGCGAGGGGACAAAGTATGCCTCGCGTGGGAATTTTAATCGATTTTATGAGTACACATTGATTTTTTATTGATTTTAAGGCTTGGGGAAAAATGTGCCGGATACTCGAATGCTGGATGAGAGGGATTTTACTGTGTGTGTGTGTGTGTGTGTGTGTGTGTGTATATATATATATATATATATATATATATATATATATATATATATATATATATATATATATATATATATATATATATATATATATATATATATATATATATATATATAAGCTGTATCTTTGTCTCATCAGCTATGATGGATATAAGACATGATATGAAATGATTAGTTACTAGTGTGATTTTGAAAGGGTAATCCAGCTAATGGGTTGTAGCAATTTGCTAGATTTAGTTTTGAAGTTTCTTCTATGTTTTGTGGGGCTAGACTGGAGCAAGGCATTGAGTTTACTTGTATAATGAAGAGACTCATGTATTTGATTAAGCCTCATTAGCAAAGGTTCCGGGGAGTGCTTGCCTCCTTGGCTAGGAGGTTTAACATTTAGTTTAGTTTTGTTTTGAAATCCATTTCACTGCCACATGTCTAAAAGAATGACATGCCAGTTAGGATGAGATGGGATAAATATTAAAGGTGGAAAAGTACATTGGTAGTGTAGTGTATATTTTCTTTTTCCCCCTTAAAATATGTTTTCTAATAGTCTCCAAACTTGCACATTAGGAAAGATATTAAGGAAAACTGAAGTATTATATGAAGCTTTGGATTTATCCCAAAACATAACAAAACTTTTAACCTTGTAACACCATCCTGAAAGCCCACAAAGGTACTGTAGCTGGTGTGTGTCAGTCTCTTACCATGTTTGTCAAATTACAGTAGGGTACGCAACAATGAACATGATTTGTTCCATTGTAGTGTTCATTAGGAGGAGGAGGCAGTAGACACCTGCCGAAACCATAATTACTCCCAGTGAGGTCTAAAGCACTGTTCAGGGGGTGCTGTGAACTTATCATTAAACCCAGCTGTGACCTCACTGAACATTTCCCTTTGTGTCTCACAACACAAGGGGGCAGTCACAGCCTGCCCTCTAAAGACAACTCTCTTCCTCTGCACAAAACTACAAGCACCTAATAACACACACACTCTTCACTCAAAAATTTCAAAATTATTATGGTGACTCCTACACCAGCCTCGGAGTCCCCATCTGGGGAGGGGACCATAAATGTCCCAAGGTCGGACTGCCTTTCTGTCGACGACCCTAAGTGTCTTGACACCCCCCTCAACTTTTTCTTCATTAACTTCTGCAACATTTGCGGTCTAAGATCTAATTTTCAATTTGTAGAACACCACCTCTCCTCTTCTAAACCTCATCTTTCATCTTCTTTTCCTCACTGAAACTCAGGTGTCTGAGGCAACTGACAGTAGCCCCTTTTCTGTTCCCTCCTACTTTCTCTATCCTCATTTTCGATCCAAAGCTGGATGTTGCGTTTATGTGCGCAATGACTTAACCTGCTCTCGTGCCCACGCTCTTGAATCTTCCGAGTTTTCCACCATCTGGCTACGACTACAGAATCACTCTCAAACTAAATTTATCTGTGCCGTATACCTCTCACCTAACTCCTCTGATTATAAGAAATTCTTTGACTACTTAACTTCCAAAGTGGAGCACATTCTGAGTCTCTTCCCTTTTGCAGAGATCTCCATTCTTGGAGACTTCAGTGTTCACCACCAGCTTTGGCTTTCCTCTTCCTTCACTGACCATCCTGGTGAACTAGCCTTCAACTTTGCTATCCTCCATGACCTAGAGCAATTGGCAACACCCTACTCATATTGCTGACCGTCTTGGAGATACACCCAACATTCTTGACCTTTTCCTGACCTCTAATCCTTCTGCTTATGCTGTCACCCTTTCTTCTCCGTTGGGCTCCTCCAATCACAACCTCATCTCTGTATCTTGTCCTATCGCTCCAATCCCTCCTCAGGATCCCCCTAAGCGAAGGTGCCTCTGGCGTTTTGCCTCTGCTAGTTGGGGGGGACCTGAAGAGGTATTTTGCTGATTTTCCTTGGAATGACTACTGCTTCTGTGTCAGAGACCCGTCTTTGTGTGCTGAGCACATAAGAGAGGTGATAGTGTCTGGCATAGAGGCGTACATTCCTCACTCTTTTTCTTGACCTAAACCTTCCAAACCTTGGTTTAACACAGCTTGTTCTCGTGCTATACATGATAGAGAGGTGGACCACAAAAGGTACTTAGGCCTTCCATCACCAGAATCTCATGCACTTTATATTTCTGCCCGGAACCATGCCAAGTCTGTTCTCCAACTAGCCAAAAACTCCTTCATTAACCCTTTCAGGTCACAAATAGGTTTTTGGATCATGTCTGTGATACGCAAATCCGGCCAAAAAATCGAGTTTTGTAAAAATGGAAAAGAATCATATTCTCATGCATAATAGAGTTCTACACATCCACTGTGAAAAATTTAGGTCTCTACTCAGCCTGGAAAGGGATGCAATAATGATGGGAAGTTGTATTTCTGGTGATACGTTGTGCGCTGTTGAGTGTTGCCATTGTAGTGGGTGGTTATTTTCTGCCGCAACTTGTGCAACATTTCTCTCTAAATTACACTGTATTTTCCACCTGATTTGAGCTGCAGTTGCTCAAAATTGCTCCAGAATGTACAAGGATAATTATTTTTCACACCTGTGCTTACATTATGTCCACAGAAATATTATAAAATACGTTTTCAGAGTGTTTCCTTGGTGTACATACTATTATTTCCAAATTCAGCATAAAAAACTGGCTTTCTTCACAATAAAACACAAATAGCCGCTAGCGACGTCTGGAAATAATAATAATTGTGAAAAAAGGGGCATCTGATACCTTACGGTGTGATTGCCATTGTGACTATATTTTCCTAACCACACAACTAGTGGCGCGTCCCATGAGTCGAGCGAGGATGGGAGAGTATCAGCTGGCCACAAGGAGCAGCCAGGAGGCGCGTGATTTAATTCTGTGGCTCGTCAAATATGGGATCACGATCCTGGTCAGGAGGCATTTCCCACAAAGCCACGATCATGGTCTGGAGCACTGAAAGGGTTAACAGAAAGTGTCAAAACCTTTCAAGATCTAACTCCCCTCGTGACTTCTGGCATCTAGCCAAAAATATCTCCATTAACTTTGCTTCCTCTTCTTTCCCTCCTCTATTTCAACCAGATGGCACCATTGCTACCACATCTATTTCAAAAGCTGAATTCTTCACTCAAACCTTTGCTAAAAACTCTACCTTGGACGATTCAAGGCTTGTTCCTCCCTCTCCTCCACCCTCTGACTACTTCATGCCACCTATTAAAATTCTTCGCAATGATGTTTTCCATGCCCTTGCTGGCCTAAACCTTCGGAAGGCTTATGGACCTGATGGGGTCCCTCCTATTGTTCTTCGAAACTGTGCCTCCGTGCTTGCACCTTGCCTAGTCAAACTCTTTCAGCTCTGTCTGTCAACATCTACCTTTCCTTCTTGCTGGAAGTTTGCCTACATTCAACCTGTTCCTAAAAAGGGTGACCGTTCTAATCCCTCAAACTACCGTCCTATTGCTTTAATTTCCTGCCTATCTAAAGTTTTTGAATCTATCCTCAACAGGAAGATTCTTAAACATGTATCACTTCACAACCTTCTATCTGATCGCCATTATGGGTTCCGTCAAGGCCACTCTACTGGTGATCTTCTGGCTTTCCTTACTGAGTCTTGGTCATCCTCTTTTAGAGATTTTGGTGAAACTTTTGCTGTTGCCTTGGACATATCAAAAGCTTTTGATAGAGTCTGGGACAAAGCTTTGATTTCCAAACTACCCTCCTACGGCTTCTATCCTTCTCTCTGTAACTTCATCTCAAGTTTCCTTTCTGACTGTTCTATTGCTGCTGTGGTAGATGGTCACTGTTCTTCTAAATCTAACAGTGGTGTTCCTCAGGGTTTTGTCCTGTCGCCCACTCTCTTCTTTTTATTCATTAATGACTTTCTAAACCAAACTTCTTGTCCTATCCGCTTCTACACTGATGATACCACCCTGCACTTTTCCACGTCTTTTCATAGACGTCCAACCCTTCAGGAGGTAAACATTTCACGCAGGGAAGCCACAGAACGCTTGACTTATGATCTTTCTAAAATTTCTGATTGGGGTAGAGCAAACTTGGTATTGTTCAGTGCCTCAAAAACTCAATTCCTCCATCTATCAACTCGACACAACCTTCCAGACAACTATCCCCTCTTCTTCAATGACACTCAACTGTCCCCCTCTTTTACACTGAACATCCTCGGTCTGTCCTTTACTGAACTGGAAACTTCACATCTCTTCTCTAGCTAAAACAGCTTCTATGAAGTTAGGTGTTCTGAGATGTCTCTGCCAGTTTTTCTCACTCCTCCCAGCTGCTAACTCTGTACAAGGGACTTATCCGTCCATGTATGGAGTATGCTTCACATGTCTGGGGGGTTCCACTCATACTGCTCTTCTAGACAGGGTGGAATCAAAAGCTTTTCGTCTCATCAACTCCTCTCCTCCAACTGACTGTCTTCAGCCTCTCTCTCATCGCTGCAATGTTGCATCTCTAGCTGTCTTCTACCGCTATTTTCATGCTAACTGCTCTTCTGATCTTGCTAACTGCATGCCTCCCCTCCTCCCGCGGCCTCGCTGCACAAGACTTTCTTCTTTCTCTCACCCCTATTCTGTCCACCTCTCTAATGCAAGAGTTAACCAGTATTCTCAATCATTCATCCCTTTCTCTGGTAAACTCTGGAACTCCCTGCCTGCTTCTGTATTTCCACCTTCCTATGACTTGAATTCCTTCAAGAGGGATGTTTCAAGACACTTATCCTTCAATTTTTTAATTCCTTCAAGAGGGATGTTTCAAGACACTTATCCTTCAGTTTTTGACTACCGCTTTGGGCCCTTTTTATGGAACTGGCATTTCAGAGGGCATTTTTTTTTATCAGATTTTTGTTGCCCTTGGTCAGTGTCCCTCCTACATAAAAAAAAAAAAAATATGGCAATTCTGCTTTATGGCAGGTGAAGAACCTATGGGAAAAAAAATTGGTTCCAGAGAACCAGAAAATGATATGAAAAATTTAACATTTTTGGAAAAATATATCAAAATGAGCACATTTGCACTACTACATTTGTGATAATACAAGATATATACAATACCCTCCCAAATTTCACACCTAATCCTAAATTCTTACCATTCCGAGTTTTGCACATTATCAACCCGATTTTCGCATTGCTTAAACAAGTATCAGTCAAATTTATCCACTGTAGGTGTCACGTGTATACATACAATAAATCCAGCCTAAGTTGGAGCTCTCTCTCTCTCTCTCTCTCTCTCTCTCTCTCTCTCTCTCTCTCTCTCTCTCTCTCTCTCTCTCTCTCTCTCTCTCTCTCTCTCTCTCTCTCTCTCTCTCTCTCTCTCTCTCTCAAAGTAAAAACAATCCTAAAGATTACTAAATAGAATGAGACTGATTGAGAAGGAAAATGAAATTATGTATATGAAAATGAGAGAGTGGGAAAGGATGAAGCAAAAATGACATAAAGTGAATGAAGAGAGAGAGAGAGAGAGAGAGAGAGAGAGAGAGAGAGAGAGAGAGAGAGAGAGAGAGAGAGAGAGAGAGAGAGCGCGCAAAGTTTCACTTCCGTGTTCCTTATATCTGACAGATAAGGGGAAAGGGAGGTGACACTGAGGGAGGTTTGATACAAGATTAAAGAAGGGAAAGGAAAGGGAAAAAAAAAGGGAGGGAGGGACAGGTGGCGGATGGGTAAGCAGCGGCTCACACAACTGGTGAGATAGTCTTGCGAGTTTTAGTTTGTTATTTTCATTAAAGTTCCATTAAAATTCCTGTGCTTGCACTAGTGGCGAGTTCATTATGCCAGTTTTGTTTTGCTATTCAGATCAAATATATACTAAAATTTCAGTGCACTATTACAGTTGTACATTATAATGATTGTGTGGTAATTGCCATGCTTTATTTAATCTTAGCTAAGTAAATTTAATAAAATATTTTAATCTAACTGGGCCATCATGCCCTCTGATCCCCTTTGTTGTTGACTATCATGACTGGTTGGCTGAAGCAGTGGTATCATGGAACTGATCAGACAATATATAGATGCGTTGAAGTTCAGCTTGATGCACGAATCCCTCACATGAATAATATTTGTTGACATTGTGTTGTGTGAGGCAGTGGTGGCCTTCAAAATTCTTTCCCATTGTTATTGATTTCTATCTAATGAAGTTACAATTAGAATTACACCAAATGCTGAAATATTAGATATGGAGACAGTCATACTAAATTGGTGTTTATTGTTTATGGTAAACCCTCGTAATATTAGACTAATTGGGAGAAGCCACTGACAATAATGGCAAAGATATAATAAAAGTGTCATCATGAATGATTCCAATCCATAAAGTAAGCTAAAATAATTGATATAATTATAGCTATTAATAATAATAATAATAATTAATATTATCACAATTTCTTTCTCATGAAAACAATTAAAACACTATATTTAGGCAAAAATGTACTTATGTTAAACTGCACACATACTTACATATATACGAGTATGGCAGTGACTTAATTTTCACTCCTATACTCTGCCCTCACCCCATTCTTGATCTGGCCTGACCCATAACTCACCACTTAGGAACTTTCTTTCCTGCCCTGACTATCCTTAGGTATGAAAATACAGTACCAGATTTCATATTAAAAAAAAAAATATATGGCAAATGGTAGACATTGTATAGTAGATAGCAGACAAACACCAAATTATGACAGAAATACCATAATTATGGCAGACACCACAACCCTGGTGGGTGCAGTGTGTGCCCACCACCACCGCCCATATTCGCTTGCTCTCTGCTGCCACTGTTGGCTAGACATTCTGCCTCATTTACTGACATTTGTCCAATAAATCAGAAGGATGGTTTGTAGGCCATACATGTCTGATAAATGTGAATAAAATGTCTGATATGATGAGGGTTTACTGTATATGAAACTGCAAATTTACCAGAAAAATGTTTGGTAATTCTTAATATGAATATGTTCCTCTGAGACTAAGGCCTGATTTCTGAATAAACAACTCTTATGGCTGCTCCTTTAATTGGCAAAATTATTTTATGGAACCAAACATAATCCTACCTAGTGCACACTAACATAATGTAATGTAGCCTATTGATCTATCTGTGTATCTATCTCTTAATCCTTATACCAAAGATAGCTATCTTTCATTTCTTATCTTTCCAGTTTCTCATCTATCTTCAAGTTATTAGGGAGATTTCTTCCATAAAATCACTTTACTATGTTCACAAAAATGGCAATAATAGCAGAATGGGAATACTGTGCAAGAAATGAAAAGGACATGAATTGTAATGCTTTTAGATATAACATGCCTTAGCAAACAAGGGTGAGTCATTGAAAAGTGTGGTGCTGTGAGATCAGGACTGTGGAGGTGGATGAAAGGAAAGAGAGGCCTGTCCACTCCGCTCAGTACAGGGAAGGAATATGTAAAGCTCAGGGCTCAGAGAGAGAGAGAGAGAGAGAGAGAGAGAGAGAGAGAGAGAGAGAGAGAGAGAGAGAGAGAGAGAGAGAGAGAAGGATGTTAACTGGAGACTTTTCCTTTGACATACTTAACCCAGTGGAGGAAGTGTCTGCTGAGGAGTGTGTTATAGTTAATTTGTATATGGTAGGTTAATACACATATATACTTAAGTAGATAAATAATTACAAGAGGCCATTTAAGAGAAGCACATTTGAATTAGCTCACTTTTTTTATATTTTAAATCTTATTTATTTATGTATTTATTTGTGAGAGAGAGAGAGAGAGAGAGAGAGAGAGAGAGAGAGAGAGAGAGAGAGAGAGAGAGAGAGAGAGAGAGAGAGAGATACAAAAACTAAGAAAAAACTTCTTTTTGTTCATGTTAAGGAGACTGGACAAGGGGTACAAAAAGTAAGAAAAAAGAATAAAAAAACAAATAAATAAGAAAAACTTGCCTAATTGTTGCCACCCCTCAAAAAAGCATGAATGTTCTGGTGTTTCTGTGTGAAGAGTGATATGCTCATACTTACCATTGTCAGAGGCCCTCCTTAAAGCACTGTTGAGATTTATGACCTGATAAATTTCCCAGTGCAGCAAGAATAATGTATCACCTTGGTGTGTGTGTGTGTGTGTGTGTGTGTGTGTGTGTGTGTGTGTGTGTGTGTGTGTGTGTGTGTGTGTGTGTGGCACATTTTTCACACAACACACTTCCATAACGCATTTATATCTTTCTCAGTAAATAATACTAGACCATATCTTTCTTTACTTTTGCACCATAGTTGTGACATGAAATCCCTTAGTAAGGGGACATAAAGATCTGTTACTATATAAATTCCCTTGTGATTATTTGTAAAACCTCCAAGGTATTTTTTTTCTGTATGCTGTTGTTCATATACTGAGAGGTTAATGATGGGGTGTTGGATCAAGCAGCATAGCTATTATTAGAATCTTTAATGTGAATGCAAACCTTTGGTGAGGCAATACTGATCCTTTGGGAGGAGCTGAACTGTGGGTGCCCTTGTGTGTGTGTGTGTGTGTGTGTGTGTGTGTGTGTGTGTGTGTGTGTGTGTCTGGTGGGGCAGCAGTCCTTGGTGGAGGGAGGACATTCATGAGTCTTTGTTCACCATTGTGCATCAGGGCATCCTGTATTGGCTTCATTTTAATGGTGAGAGGATACACAAGTGATAACCAAGGACAGTAGCAAATAAATTTTTGTGTTGAAGGGGAAGTACTTGTAGTGTCTATAAGTATGATTAGTCTCTCTCTCTCTCTCTCTCTCTCTCTCTCTCTCTCTCTCTCTCTCTCTCTCTCTCTCTCTCTCTCTCTCTCTCTCTCTCTCTCTCTCTCTCTCTCTCTCTCTCTCTCTCTCTCTCTCTCTCTCTCTCTCTCTCTCTCTCTCTCTCTCTCTCTCTCTGGGTGGTGCAATAAAACTTGTGAGTAGAAACCTAAGTCCTTCCAATTGTAATATCATCCTCAGAACAGGTTATTACATCATCAATAACTTTTAATAACACACCTGTCCAAGTAACTGCAGGTGTCCATACTTAATACACAGCAAGTAGATGTGTTATCTCTGTAACAAAAAGAAAAGCTGCCTAAGTAGGCCTAGCTGTTGAGATAATGCCCACATCACCTCCCTCCCCACATATGTGCTGGTTTTGTTGCTTTACAGCTTTTGTTTTGTCTCAGCATATGCCCACCACTTCATTCAGTAGTCTGGCAGCCCACCTCGCCTTGCCCTTACCACACACCTCACCTTAGTTTGACGTGGCTTGCCTTGTATTGTCACTCGCCTCTTTTCTTAATAGATATTGCTGTCGCACCTCTGATTACAGGTTCAAGGTAAATTAATGTAGTAAAATTTATTGACATTAGCTCTTAACCTTGAGTGGAAAAAAAGAGGTATAAGGAGGGAGTGGTACTGAATAGAATTAGCAATGCAGGAGTCTCAAATGCAGGAGTCTGTATAAAGTGCATTTCTTGTATGATTTCTGGCCTTTTTTTTTTTTATTAATTAATTATTATTATTTTTTTTATTTATTTATTTATTATTTTTTTTGTGGTGGTGGCATTGTAATGGGAAAAAAATGTGTGTTGTTGTATAATGCATATGTATGTTAATGACGGATGCAATAAGCAGATTTTCAGAGGGTAATTTATCATAGTGTATTTTGATTGTGATATGATAGAGCTTGGAATCTCTCTCTCTCTCTCTCTCTCTCTCTCTCTCTCTCTCTCTCTCTCTCTCTCTCTCTCTCTCTCTCTCTCTCTCTCTCTCTCTCTCTCTCTCTTAAACAAAGACCAGGAGACAACAAGTAGTATATAATACACACACACACACACACACACACACACACACACACACACAGAGAAGAATTGTTTTTACCATCATTTATTCATATACTTTTTCCCTCCTCTCTCTCCCCCTCCCTGTCCCAGGTAAGTGTAAGCGCCATCACACCCACCGCCAGTTGCCACAAGACTATACCAAGGCCAGGGCGGGTGAGGGAGGCCTTGAATGGCCGTGGCAAAAGGCCCTTGAGAGACAGAGGTGAGTGCACCAGTGTTCTCCCCGGGCTTGATGTTGTGCTGCGCCGCCGCCGCCTCTTTTTCTCCCAAGGTGGTGAGTGAGCTGTTGTGGTGAGGTGGTGTTGGTGGTGGTGGTGGTGATGATGATGATGATAGTAGCAACGCCGCCCAGTCTGTCATATATTTTCTCATGAGTATTCCTTCTTTTCTGTGGTAGTGTTTTATTTTTATTTATTTATTTATTTTTTCTGTTATTGGTGTATATGATATGTGGTTTTTGTATTGCTTGCTTCTGTTGTGCTGAGTGTTTTGATTAAGTTAAGGGTCTCTCTCTCTCTCTCTCTACTAAAGCTGCTCTAGTAGTTGATATCACGTTCCTGTCCGTGTTTATCGTTGTTTCATTGGGATATATATATATATATATATATATATATATATATATATATATATATATATATATATATATATATATATATATATATATATATATATATATATATATGCGTGCGTATATTTTAGTATTTTTTTGTTACATTAATGCGTTGATGTACTGTGTGCTTTTGTGTGTTCATCATGCTAATTAGTTAATGTATTAGCTAGTTATTTATTCTGGCATTTTGAACGTGTGACTTATGCCTCGCGGGAATGCGGAGGTGGGGAGCACGGGGAGGGGTGTGGGTGATTTGCGTAGGGTGGGGTAGGGTTAGAGGTTGAAGGGAACAAGGTTTAGGTGCACTTCAGTGGTGAGGGGGTGGAGGGAGGCATTGTGGAGGTGAGAGTGTGGTAGCGTAATCAATTAAAAATAAGTAAATAATAAAAGAAAAGCTGCGTTCAAAATACATCGAGTAAACACCTCACAGTTACTATCCTGCATCTCTTACATCAGATAGTGCAGTTTATCATAGTTTTCCGGAAGCTAACTGGTGTACTGCTGTTGCCTCTCCTTTTGTGTTCCTTTCTTTTTGATTCAGGAACAGTAGGATAATAATATACCTCTCGAATACTGTTTTTATATTATACTTCAGCTAGTGCAGTTTATCAGTTTACCTAAAGGCTAATTGGTGTTGCTTTCCTTCGTATTAGATTCAGGAAGAGTACGAAAACAGTATTTCGCTCGAGCAGTTTGTTTTTACTTCATTCTTCTACTAAGATCATAAAAATGAAGACTATTACGCCTCTACGCTGCGTAAGCCTGTGTGTTTCATATTGTGGCACAGTGAATAGGAAGATGTATGGGTGGGTTTCCTAGGCTTACACCAGGATTATTTTCAAAGGTTACTGAGATGATTAGTCAGTCAGGTTCTCATAATTATTTTTCTCTCTACATTAATGCTATGGAATCTTATCAGTAGAAACTTGAAAACCCTGTTACTTCCACAAGAGTCTGTTAAAAATAGTGGAGATAATGCAACGAAACTAATCTGAGAATACGGCCCGTGGAGCTATTGTTACCTGCCCGCGTACTCGCTGACTCCACTCCATTTGGCGGGGCTGCGATGCGAGTAAAACCCTCGCAGTAGCGTCACTCTCTCCCAACCCCCATCTCTCTCTCTCTCTCTCTCTCTCTCTCTCTCTCTCTCTCTCTCTCTCTCTCTCTCTCTCTCTCTCTCTCTCTCTCTCTCTCTCTACAATCGATCATCCTGATGCAGCCACGGGGTCGCTCTACATCCCCCTGGTCTTAGCTCAGTTATCATCTGCCGCGGACATAACCCGAAGACTGACGTGCCTGTGTGACTTGCGTAGATCTTCCGCTACGAGACCCGAGACATCGGTCACAGGACCGCATTTTTGATCGCATCGGTGTCTTATCTCATACTAGTATTTATAGGCTATGGTAGTTATTTAGGTTTTCAGCGGTGTTTTCGTGATTCTGGGGAAAGTTTAAGATTCTGCACCATCAGTAGAAAAAAAAGTATATAATTATATATATATATATATATATATATATATATATATATATATATATATATATATATATATATATATATATATATATATATATATATATATATATATATATATATATATATATATATATATATATATATATATATATATATATATATATATGTTACGCATAATGTGGACAATTGCCTAATGTGAACATTAGGCAGAAAATTGCCTAATGTGTACATCAAGCAAGTAGGTTGCGTAAAGTTTACAAATTGTTAACATTAGGCAAAAAATGCCTATTGTTCAAATTATGCAGCTCAATTTTGCCCAATGTGAATAAGGAAAACATAATTAATTAATGCAATATTAGTATAAGTAAAATAGGTCAATCGATCTCAGGGTTCAGTTGAGTCCAATCACAAATTTTTGCATGATCTGCC